>NC_045445.1:31996177-32083063 GCF_002776525.5 Piliocolobus tephrosceles | reverse complement strand
AAAAAAAAAAAAAAAAAAAAAAAAAAGATTCTCTGTTTCTATTATATATTTAACAGTTTAATTATAATATCTACTGATATACTGGTTTGGATTGACTCTAATGAGGACTTTTGACCTTTTTATACCTGGATATTTATATCTTTCACCAAATTTGTTTTTTTCTATATCTTTAAAGAATCTGTCTGGCCATTTGTTTCACTCTACTTCTTGAATTTCTATAATTCAAATATTTGTTCTTTTGCTGCTGTCCCAAATGTTCCTGATGGCTTCTTCATTTCCTTTTATTATTTCTTTCTTCTGTGGTCGTGTATTTTTGAATGACCATTTTTAGTTCACATATTCTTTCTTCCAACTGAGAAATTCTGCTACTGATGATGTCTACTGCATTTTTTCATTTATTGTACTACTTACTCCAGAATATCTGTTATATTGTTTTAAATTTCAAACTATCAAATTTATCAGTTTGGTCATTTATTGTCTGGCAGACATTATTGATTTGTTTTTTCTGTATTTGTTTAAAATTCAAGAATCAAAATAATTATTTTGAATTATTAGGTAATTCAAAACTGCATTTTGGAGGGTTTGGTTCTCTATTAGTCCCTTTTCACACAACTAGAAAAATACTACCCAAGACTGGGTAATTTATAAAGGAAAGAGGTTTAATTGACTCACAGTTCCACGTGGCTAGGGAGGCCACAGGAAACTTACAATCATGGCTGAAGAGGAAGTAGTCACCTTCTTCATAAGGCAGCAGAAGAGAGAGTGAGTGTAAGCAGGAGAAATGTCAGATGCTTATAAAACCATCAGATCTCATGATATTCACTCATTATCACCAGAAAAGCATAGGGGAAACTGCCCCCATGTTTCAATTACCTCCACCTGGTCCCACCCTTGACATGTGGGGATTATTACAATTTAAGGTGAAATTTCGGTGGGGACACAGAGCCACATGATATCAGTTACTGGTGTAGTTTTTTATTTGTGTAAATTTCTGGGGAACAAATGCAAATTTCTCACAATAGATTGTGCGGTAGTCAAGTCAGGGCTTGTAGAGTATTTATTACTTGAATAACATACATTGTGCCCATTAAATAATTTCTCTTCATACATCCCCCTCTTACCCCCTCATCCTTCTGACACTCGTATGTTTATCATTATGCTTTCTATGTTTATGTGTACATATTTTTTAAATCCCACTTATGAGTAAGAACAAGTAATTTTTTTTTTCCGTGTCTGACTTATTTCATTTAAGACAATGGTCTCCATTTCTGTTGATATTGCTGCAAAAGACATGATTTCATTTTACTATGACTGAATAGTATTGCATTGTGTATATATACCACATTTCTTTATCCAATAATCTGTTCATGATCACCTAGGTTTTTTCCATATCTTTGCTATTATAAACAGTGCTGCAATAAGCATACCAGTGCAGGTATCTATTTGGTACATAGATTTCTTTTCTTTGGGTAGATACTCAGTAGTGAAATTGCTGGATCAAATGATAGTTCTATTTTTAGTTCTTTGAGAAATCTCTATACCATTTTCCATAGGGGTTGTACTAATCTACATTTCCAGAGACATATACACATTCCCTTTTCTCTGCATCCTTGCTAACATCTGTTTTTTGAATTTATTTTTTATTTTTTATTTTTATTTTTGAGATGGGAGTTTTTTGCTCTTGTTGTCCAGGCTGGAGTGCAATGGCATGATCTTGGCTCACCGCAACCTCTGCCTCCTTGGTTCAAGCAATTCTCCTGCCTCAGCCTCCCAAGTAGCTGGGATTACAGGCATGCACCACCACGCCCAGCTAATTTTGTATGTTTAGTAGAGACAGGGTTTCTCCATGTTAGTCAGGCTGGTCCCAAAGTCCTGACCTCAGGTGATCCGCCCGCCTCAGCCTCCTAAAGTGCTGGGATTAAAGGTGTGAGCCACCATGCCTGGTCCTTGAATTTCTTATAATAGCCATTCTGACTGATGTAAAATGGTATCTCAGTGTGGTTTTAATTTGCATTTCTCTGACGATTAGTAATGTTGAGCATTTACTTACATGTCTTTCAGTTATTTGCATGTCTTCTTCTGAAAAAATATCTATTTAGGTCCTTTATCAAATTTTTGATATAATTCCTTGGTTTGTTATTGTCATTGAATTGTTTGAATTCCTTGTATATTTTGAATATTAGTCCTCTGTCAGATTGCAAATATTTTCTCCCTTTCTGCAGGTTATCTACTCACACTGCTGATTATTTATTTTGCTGATCAGAAAATGTTTGATTATTTTTCTGTGCAGAAGCTCTTTAGTTTAATCAAGTCCTGGTTGTCTATTTTTGTTTTTATTATCTGTGCTTTTGAAGTATAGTCATGAATTATTTGCCAAGGCAAAGAAGAGTTTTCCATAAGTTTTCTTCTAGTATTTTTGTACTAATTGATCTTACACTTAAGTCTTTAATCCATCTTGAGTTGATTTTTGTATATGTTGAAAGTAGAGGTCCAGTTTTATTTAACCCAATTTTCCCAGATCTGTTTATTGAAATGTGTGTCCTTTTCCCAGTATATGTTCTTATTGGCTTTGTCAAAGATAAGTTGGCTATAAATATGTGACTTTATTTCTGGGTTCTCTATTCTGTTCCATTGATTTATGTATCTATTTTTATACCAGTACCATAGTGCTGGATTACTATGTTCTTGTAATATAATTTGAGATTAGATAATGTGATATCTTAAGTTTTGTTATTTTTGCTTAGGTTGTTGCAGCTATTCAGGCTTCTATTTGGTTCCATATAAAGTTTAAGATTGTTTGCTGTAATTCTGTGAAAAATGATATTGGTATTTTGATAGGGATTTGGTTGACTCTGTAGATTGTTTTGGGCACTATTGTATTTTATAACAAGATTAAACTTTATAAATAAATATCATTTTAACTATTTGAATTCTTCCAATCTCTGAGCATAGAATGTTTTTCCACTTGCTTTTGTCATCTACAATTTCTTTCTTCAGTGTTTTGTACTTTTCATTGTTGACATATTACACTTCTTTGGTTAAATATATTCCTATGTATTTTATTTTTAGTAGGTATTATATATATGAGTACCTTGCTGATTTTCTTTCCAACTGGGTTGTTTTGAAATATAGAAGCACTGCTTATTTTTGTACATTCATTTTTATTCTGCAAGTTTATTGAATTCATTTATCAAGTTTAAGAGATTTTTGCTAGAGTGTTTAGGGTTTTATACATACAAGATCATATCATCAGAGAATAGGAGTAGTTTGACTTCGTTCAAATTTGAATATCTTTTAATTCTTTCTCTTGCCTTATTTTTTCTGTCTAGGACTTTCAATACTATGTTGAATATAAGTGTTGAAAGTGGGCACCTCTGTCGTGTTCCAGCTCTTAGAAAAAAATGTTTTTAACTTTTCTACTTTCTGTGTGATGTGGGCTGTTGCTTTCTCATATATGGTCTTTACTATTTTGAGGTATGTTCCTTCTATATCTAGTTTTTTGAAGGCTTTTATGATAAAGAGATGTTGATTTTTTTCTACATCAGTTGAGATGACCATATGGTTGTCATCCTTAATTCTGTTTATATAATGAATCACATTTATTGATTTGTGTATGTTGAGCCACCTTACATCCCTGGTATAAAATGCACTTGATAGAAATCTTATCTTTTTTATTTGCTCTTGGATTCAATTTGCTAGTATTTTTTTGAGGATTTTTGTGTCCATGTTTATTAGGGGTATTGGTCTGTCGTTTTCTTTTTCTGTTTTGTTTTGTCCTTGTCTGCTTTTATACCTCATAGAACGAGTTAGCACGCCTCTTCAATTTTTTGGAACAGTTTCGGAAAAAGTGGTACCATTTTTTTTTTTTTTTTTTTTTTTTTTTTAGCATTTGATAGAATTTGGCTATGATTCCATCTGGTCCTGATATTTTTCTTGTTGGGAGAATTTTTACTACTGATTCAATCTTGGGATATAGTATATTTCCACTAATGTATCTCCTTCCTGTAGGCTTGCTAATTTGAAGCATATAGTTGTTCATATTAGTCTCTGATGATCTTTTGTATTTCTGTGATATCAGTTGTACTTTCTTATTTTTCTTTCTGATGTTGTTTATTTGGATCTTCTACTTTCTTGCTGAGTTTAGCTAGTAGTTTATCCATTTTGTTTGTCATTCGAGTAACAAACTTCTCATTTCTTTCATCATTTGTATTGCTTCCCTTTTCTGTATTTCACCCTGGTTCTATTCTGATCTTTGTTATTTCTTTTCTTTTGCTGATTATGGGTTTGGTTTGTTCATGCTTTTTAAATTTGTTGTTGTGCATAATTATGTTTTTCATTTGTAATCTGGTTGTTTATTTGTAACCTTTCTACTTTTTTGTTGTAGGCATTTAATGCTATAAACTTTCCTGCTAGCTCTGATTTAGCTACATCTTTTAAGTTTTAGTATGTTGTGTTTACATTTTCATTTCTTTCAAAAATATGTTCAAAATTCATTTTAATTTCTTCATTGGCCTAATGATCATTCAGAATAGTGATGCTTAGCTTCCATGAAGTTTCTCTTGTTATTAATTTTTTGTTTTATTCAAATCTGGACTGATAAGACACTTGATATGATTATTTTTGAAAATTTGCTTGTTTTATGTCCTAACATATGTCTTATCTTGGAGAATGTTCCTCGAGATAATAAAAAGAATGTATAGTCTTCAGATTTGAGGTTATATTAGTCAAGGTTTTCTAGAGGGACAGAACTAATGGGATAGATGTATACGTGAAGGGGAGTTTATTAGGAGAATTGACTCACACAATCACAAGTTAAAGTCCTACAATAGGCCATCTGCAAGCTGAGGAGAAAGGAAGCCAGTCCGAGTCCCAAAACCTCAAAAATAGGGAAGCTGAAAGTGCAGCCTTCAGTTCATGGCCAAAGGTCCAAAAGCCCCTGTCAAATCACTGGTGTAAGTCCAAGAGTCCAAAAGCTGGAGAACATGGCTTGAAGGCTTTGTTTATTATTATTTTTTTCCTTTATTTTTGTCTGACTGGATTTTTTCAAAAGGACTATCTTCAATTTCTGAAATCATTTATCCTGCTTGGTCTAGTCTATTGATGAAGCTCTCAAATGCATTTTGTATTTCCTTCAATGAAATTTTCAGTTCCAGAATTTATGTTTGTTTTTTAATACATGTATCTCATTGATAAATTTCGTATTCATATCCTAAATTATTTTCTGAGTTCTTTGTACTGTTTTATAGAATTTTCCTGCATCTCATTGAGTTTCTTTAAAATCAATATTTTAAATTATTTATCCTGGATTATTTAAAACAAATTATTTAAATTATTGTGGGTACATAGTCAGAGTATATATTTATGGAGTACATGAGATGTTTTTATACAGGCACTCAATGTATAATAATCACATCATAAAAAATCGGGTATCCAGCCCCTCAAGCATTAATCCTTTGTGTTACAGACAACACTGTCTTGGATTTTGAGGGCTTCTTTTTCATTAGAGTCTATTGCTGTAGACTTGTTGTATTCCTTTTGGGGTGTCATATTGTTTTTCATTTCTCCTGTGTTTTTGATATCTGCACATTTGTTGTCATAGTTGCTTCTTTTATTTTTGAATTTACTTTTGTTCATAAGGGTAACATCTCTTTTGAAGATGTGAGTATGACGTTTGTTGGGTATGGAATTTCAACTTTGTTTCTAGGTGTGTGCAGTGATAAAGTCTCTGTAGGATTTCTTTGGCCTCAGTTTATTAGGGTGTGGCTATTGGTGGAGACTGGTGAAATTGTGCTGGGGACTGGATTGAGAGATCGGGCCTTCTGCAGGTTCCAAAGGTGGTGCTGGTGGGCTTTGTATGTCTATTCTTGTGACTTGAGGCAGTGTATAGTGACACCTTTGTTGATGGTTCCAGGCAGGCCAATTCCTGGGCATCTGAGTGGCTTTCTAAGATGCTGGTTGTAGAAGCAGTATACCAAGTGGTTGAGCAGGTTCTCATACTCCTGGGAAGCCAGGCTGGCATAGTTGATGGTTGTAGCAGGGGTGATGATGTACTTTTCTGTTTCCCAAGTGCTGTACCCTTGTGTTGTCAGTAGTGACAGTGGTTGCAGTGGGTTGGCCTCCAGGCCAGTAGGTGGCCCTTGCACGTATGAGCCACCCAAAGTGATAGCAATAGAATGTAAATTCCTGACCTCTGTCTACCAGGAGACATGCTCAGGTATCCCAGTTGGTGGATTATGTTGTGGAACCCCACACTCTGTCTTAGGGAGAAGCAAAGCTGGGTGGATCCAAACTGGACGAGTTTGTACTCAGGTCTGCCAGTAGCAAGTGCAAGCACCAGCTGTGATGGAGGAGGCAAGTGGGGAGGTATTCAGGCCTCAGGTGAAATGCTTGGGTAAGCTTTTACCACTACTGCACTGAGGTCCTGCTACAGGCAGCATGTGGGCAGTCACATTGGCAACAGTTTTGGCCAGTGGTTGGAGGACTGTGTCCCTCTTCCACCCCAGTCCTTGTGGGGCTCCTTCCCTTGTCCCAGCTGTCACAGTTGAGTTTGCTGTTCAGTCAAACCAGATACTTTGCTTCTAGTCTATAACTCATCGCTATGCTATAGGAGCCCCCACTCAGCTCAAGCCCAGGCCTCTGTGACAACTCTCATCCTGCTCAGTTCATGGGGATATGCTAGCAGCTGGGGTGCATGCCATGTTTGCTTCTCAGTCCTGGTTGTGAGACTCCATCCTCCACTCAAGCCCAGGCTTCGTAAGCTAGTGTTCAAGTTTTTCTAATGCCTGGACTAGCACCACTGGTTCCCTGGACCATGCACAGTTTGTTAACAGCAAGGATCAAGAACAAGTCTTATTGTAGCTGCTTTGGTTTCAGGGCATGAATCAGCCACTCCCTAAGTTAGATTCAGGGTTGAAAGAATCAAGTTGCATTCTGGTGGCTGAGTTTTACAATTCCCCAGGGGAAAAGTGGACTGCAGAAAGACACCCTCTCTCGTGGTGGGTATTCACTCTCAGTTCCTGGTCTGTCATGGTCATATAAGCTGCCTGGTTTTTTTGTTTGTTTGTTCCCTTCTTTCTCAATTTTGGAGATTTCTTTGGCTTTTCTGTTGAATTCCTGTGTTCTCTCTTAGATAATATACTCAAAGTGTGACTGCCTACAAAGTATTTTGATTCTTCTAAAAGGATGAGACATGCTAGAAATGCTTCTAGGCAGCCATCTTGGGAAAACTAAAAAAACAAAACAAAACAAAACAAAAAACTGCTGTTTTACTTTGTTTCGGTGTGGGGTGCTTCCCTGATTGGTGCTAATCTTTGTGGCTGTTTGCTGATATCTGTGGATATGAAGAAGTAAGTCCCTATTCTATCTTTGCAGACTGGCTTTGCATGGGAAAGCCCTTAATTAGTCAGACTGTCTGGAAATTCTGGGGATGCCATCTGGCCTGGTTCATGGATGGGCTTGCTACTGGAGTTCAGGTAGGTTGACCTGGTGCCTAGGGCAGCAGCTTGGTGGGTTTGGTGCGTATTCCACAGGACTGGGTCTGGAGTCTGGATCCACTGTGGTGGTACTGGTTTGCAGTGGAGGGCCTGAAGCCTGTATTCATGGGGGCTCTCTTTAAATCTGGCAGACACAGGCTGACATGACACTTGAGTAGGCCTTAACCCTGAGTCTGCAAGGATCAGCCAAGCATTGAGATTGACCTGGAGGCTGAGCCCATGGGGCCTGGCCTGGCATGGCACTGGAGTATGCTAGAGACTGAGTCCATGAATGCTAGCCTAGTTCCTTGGTCTGTGGGGAAAGAGACTAACTTAAAACCTGGGTCTTCCTAGGTATACATGGATCCTAAGTGCTTGGGATAAGACTGGCTCCAGGGTCTACTTAAGTGGGCCAGGACTTTTGGTTTGCTGAAGCAGGCCCACAGGCACCTAGGGCCATGGGGATCAACCTGAAGCCTCCAGCTGGCCTGGTGCTGAGGCAGGTGTAAAGCCTGGGTCTGCAGTACTGGTATGGAGCTTGAAATTACTGCTGCTGATTGGCCTGATGCCCAGAGCCATGAGGGCTGGCCTGGGGCCTGGGGCCTGGGGCCATTGGGATAAGCCTAGAAGCTTGTTCTGTGAGTGCTGGTCTGATGGCTAGGTACACAAGGGCTACCCTGGTTCCTAAGGCTATGGGAAAAGGCCTGGAACCCGGGTCTACACGGGCAGTCCTGCATCCTGGGTCCATAGGGGCTGAACCAGCACTGGAGTCTACTGAGATGGGCCTATCTCCAGAGTCTGCTGGAGGTTGGAGCTATAGGGACCAGCCTCAAGAGTGGGTCTCACATGACACCAGGCAGGCCTGGAGTCTGTGAGTCTGTGTATGAGTGTCAGCCTCATGCTTGAGGTCAGTGGTGCCAACCTTGTGCTGGAGTAGACATGAAACCTGGGGCTATGTGAGTTAATATAACTCTGGACTGGTCTGGAACCTGGGTTGGTCTTGGAGTCTGGTGCTACAGGGCTTGTCCTGGTGCTAGGTGGGCCTGGAGTCTGTATCGGCAAAGGCTGGCCTGAAGGCTGAGTCTCCAGGTTCTGCTAGGGCTGAGTGGGTGGGACTAGTGTGAAGTAGGCCTGAAGCCTGGGGCCATGGAAGCCAGCCTGGTGCTAGGCACAATCTGGAGCCTGGGGTTTTATCTGGCAGTATGTCAGGCCCTAAGACCAAGTCTGCCAGGCATGTATAAAGCTCAGGGCTGTGCGATCCTGCCTGGCACCAGGGTAAGCATGGTGGCTCAGTCTATAATTACAGCCTGGAGTATTGGGCCTTGGATCTGGGGTCTGCCAAGTGCTGAGTTTTACTGGCACAGGCCCAGTGCTGGGATCTGAAGCAAAGTCCATTGTTCACTTGCATCTTCTTCCTTTATACAGAGGGAATATCTCTCTAGAATATGTTACCTAGGATTTAGGGGAAGTATGATGCAGACAATGTAAAACCGTCTCTCCTACCCTCTTCAATGCACCTTTTCTTATTTCTGTGCTAAACCCAGGTGCTGTAATCTCTCATGTTTATATTTTCTGAATACCTATTATAGTTTCATTTCTACTCATTTTGATTTTCAATTACTTTTTCTTCTTTAACTACTGTAACTATATTTATCTCTTCAAGAATGTAACTAATACATTCCATTATTTTATCTTACTATTTAATGAAATGTATTTTATCTGGAATAAATTTGTGTTCTAATTATTGGCTGACACTTCTAATATTATTTCATATGATTTATAATTTTTGTTTACACATTCATTTTGTGTATGAGGTTTTATGTTTATGTTATTTCCCTCCCCAGATTTACTTTACTCTTTCTACACATTCCTTCCTTTCCAGTCATTTTTGTGTTTGCCTCTGCATGGCTCAGACCTTCAGTGCAAAACCATGTCTTGTAATCATTGTTAATATTTCCATTCTTGTAGTGATATTAAATTCCATAAATGAACCAGTGAAGAGTGTGATTTACTTTCTGGAACTTTATACATTCCCTATACCCATAGCTTCTAATCAAACAACTATAATGTCAAAAATAAGCTTCTCAATATCTTTGCATCTGTGAGGGGCCCTACTTTATTTCCTGGCTTCAGGTATGACTGGCTCTAATATCCATATCTCAGATGCAGGACAATATTCTTTCATTTCCCTGCAGGAACCCTTCTCATAGGTCTGCGTATTTGGCCTCACTCTACAATATATTTGCATTCAATTTCTTGTCATAAGGATGCTTACTTTAATTTCCGTCCCAATTATGCTTTTTTAATTTAAAAAATGGGGTTATTGCCAGGCGTGGTGGCTCCAGCCTGTAATCCCAGCACTTTGGGAGGCCGAGACGGGGGATCACGAGGTCAGGAGATCGAGACCATCCTGGTGAACATGGTGAAACCCCGTCTCTACTAAAAAATACAAAAAACTAGCCAGGCGAGGTGGCGGGCGCCTGTAGTCCCAGCTACTCAGGAGGCTGAGGCAGGAGAATGGCATAAACCCGGGAGGCGGAGCTTGCAGTGAGCTGAGATCCAGCCACTGCACTCCAGCCTGGGCGACAGAGCAAGACTCCGTCTCAAAAAAAAAAAAAAAAAAAAAAATTGGGTTATCCATGTATGTGAGACTTTTATGTTGCTCAGAGCAATAAATATTGTTGTCTTCTCCTTTCTCAATGTCTCAGCAGCATTCATTACAGTTTGTCATCCCTCTTTTCATACAATACTTTATTATCTCAGTTTTTACCATATACATGCCTTTTCTTCTCTCTCACTAGCTACTCCTCCAGCTCTGTTTTTGACTTCTCCTCCAAAAGACCTCTATCATGTTGGAATTCCTTAAGATACAATTCTGGGTTTTCTTCTCTCCCCTACCTATTCTCTTTCTAGATGTTTTCAATAATTTCCACAGCATCAATTACTAACTATATGGAGATTCATTTTTAAATGTATATCTCCAGCCTAGAAATTTCTCCTGGGCTCAAGATACCTATATCCAATATCTTATTTTACTGTCTTTTATGCGTCTCACAGATATTTTAAATTGGATGTTAAAATTAAACTCTTGATTTCCTCCAAATTAGTTCCTCTCCAAGTCTTACTAATCTCAGAATGCAACAGCACCCTTCAATTACTTGCTCAAGCCAGAAAATGTGAAGGCATCTGTGTTTCTATTATTTTCCTCATAGTTCACACACATATATACACACACATGTACATACTTCTAACTCATCAGAAAATCCTAGTAATTCTACCTTCTAAATAGATTTGAATCCATATATTTTCTCCATGTCCATTGTCACACTTTAGCACAGACCATTCTTATCTCTTATATGGGTTTCCATGATAGCCTTTAATTGGTCTTCCATTTCTGTTCCTCTATTACCACCAGTTCACAGTAATTCATTCTAGACACAGTAACCAGAGTGATATTTTTATATAACCATGTAAATCTAATTATGTTACCTTCCTGGTTAAACCGCTCAATGATTTTCAAATGCACTTGGAATGAAACTGAAAAGCCTTACCATCATCTACAAACTCTGAATAACCCTTTCCCTAAGTAACTCTTCTGTTTTACTTAGTACCATTCATTCCTTCATTCATTATATCCTTAATATGGCTTTTTATTTTTAGTTCCTAAGAGAAAACTACATCAGGGCTTTAGTTCCTGTTCTACAATCTTCCTTCAAGACTTTTTTTTTTACCAAGCAATTTGTATAACTGCTTCTTCTTGTCATTCCAGCCTCAGAGTATATGCTACCTGTACAAGGAGCCCTTTCATTTTAAATAATACCCCGCTTTATTCTGTTATAAAGTTTCTTTGTTTTCTTCCCCACATTTGTAAAATGCTGTTATTATTTGACTCACATATTTATTTAGAAAATTTTCCAGTCTTGTTCTTCATTGTTATTGAATTCACACTGACCTCTAGCACTAAAATATATAACACTTTCCATATAGTTTGAAAGCAAGTAATTGGTGACATATCATTTATATAAATAAAAAAGAGAAGCCAGTCGGTAAGCACCATGTGAGCCTCCAAGTCCACACTCAGATTGTCAGAGAGAAGGTATGCCTAACTTCCAAGGAGACTTGCATGCAAACAAAAGAGGGCATCCATTTTACATTCCTGTTTTCAAGACAATGTTTTATAGGAAGACTATTCTCATCAAAAAATTTTAAACCATTTAACATTTGCATCTACATTAACAAATATAGCAGGCATGGCTATATTCAACATTATCTACTAAGTTTTGTTTGGGGGAAAATGTCCTTTTAAACTCAAAAGACCATGTTTATATAACTGCTGTTATTATACACAAACTTGACATCTCTAAGAAATAAATTTAAATTCCTCTTCTTGTAATAGGTCTTTACAAAAACTTAATGGTACTTAAACTAGTAAATGACTTCCCAATATTTTGATTACTGTGATTAAAATACCTGGCACACATGGATTTAAGGTCAGTCAGTATCAAACTGTGAGCTGTGCAAGAAATATAGAATAGAGAGCTATACGTGGACACTTTTTGTTTAATTGTCCTTTGAATAACATTTCAATGGCAATTGAATAGTGCAGCTGTTTGTAATCAACTTAGTACTGCGATCTCTTGAGAATGTATGATTTGTAACTGCTGCTGAATTTTGCATTTATGTTGGTCTAAATCAGGTTACTTTATTTAAAAACTAATGTGTTTTATAAGGGCCAAATATAAATAATAGCATTTATTAAAACTGCCTGTGATTTGTGAGCAATGTTATTCTAGAATTCCTTCCCCCTCATCTTTCTGCTCAAAACAAGCTATTTTAAAATCGTTTCCACATAGCTAAACACAATGCTACTAATACGCTATCTGCAATATTCAATGTTTCCCAATTGAAGAGATGAACTTATTTTGAGTCACATACATTTGATCAAGTGGTGCTTTCTATGACCAAACGCTTGCATTTGCCGTATGTGTTGGGATGGGGAGGGAAGAGTAGAAAAAGTAAAACATCTATAAATAAAAGCTGTGACAGAGGCTGAATAAGGTTATAATTAACTTTTGTTAATCAATAAAACCACCTATCAGTAAATATTGCTGTTATTCTCGTTTACAATGTAAGGAAATGGAAGCTAAGAGAAGTAGAATGACTTGTACATCACACAGCTTTGAGAGGCAAAAAGTTAAATTCAAACCAGATCTGTTTCACTCTCAATCTTCACCTCTTAATGATCCTACTATATAACTTCCCTAAGCTTTCAGAAGTTTAATGCATGCTTCTCACAAACATAAGACAAAAGTGGACAAGGAGCAAATACGAGGAATCCTTTTGGAAACTATTATATTGTGCCAGATTTTGAACTAGGGTGACCACAGTAAGAATGTTAAATTTAGAAAATGAAAGAAAAAAATAATGGCTGATAGGAGGCAGGGCTAACTTGCAGCTCCCATTTAGATTGACAGAGCAGCATGTGGAGACTCACTTCATAAACTTTTGCTCCAAGAACTACTGCAGAAACATTCCAGGAAAGCCAAGAGAATCCACAGACACTTTAAAGGAAGCAGCTGGCTGCTGCAGGCTCCATGAGACAGCTAAAAAACTCTGAGTGCCCAAAGTGTGAGAGAGGGAATGTCTGACCCTGGACTCACAACCTCACTGGGGAACCTGAAGGTCCAGATCACAGGAGAAGGATGTGACCTTACCTGGAGCTGAGATAAATTCAGAGAGCCAAGTGAAATATAGGGGTAGAGGAAGCAGCAGGAAGAACCCTGTTGGCACTCTCATTCCCCAGGGAAGCCATTCCTGACTTTGTCTTGCAGGGATCCTTGGGAAGGGCTGCCAGTGGAACTAGGAGAAGACCACAAGGAGAAGAAAACTTCTAGCTGAACTTTGTAACAATTTTCACTAAAGGCAAAGTTTGTTGGACAGAATCTGGGGTAGGGAGTGAACCAGGAGTGTAGATATGGCATAGAAACTGCTAGATGGGGAGGCACAAAACCTGAAAGCCCTGCTTTCTTTCTCAGCAGGGAAGCTTGTAGTCTGGGGCAAGTTCTCAGCCCTACTCACTGGCTGCCTGGAAATAAATTTGGTGCTGTGGAGGGGCAGGGTCAGAGTGAGACTGGCCTTTCAGGTTGTGTGGGAGTTGGTTGAGGCCTGTCACTGCTCTTCTCCCACTTCCCTGGAGACCTCTATGACACAACATAATCCTCCTGGGGATATAACTCCATTGGCCTGAGAACCACATACCTAGCACCCACAGCAGCAGCACCAAGCCCTGCCCAAGGAGAGTCTGAGCTCAGACACACCTAACCCTGCCCCCATCTAACAGTCTTTCTCTACCTGCCCTGGGAGCCAAAGACAAAGGAAACAATCCCTTGGGAGCTCTACAGCCCTGCCCACTGCCCGAGAAACCCAAATACTTACTAGCCAACTCTAAGGAAAGCTGGTATCCTCCCTATACTACAACAGCTGATGCTGTCTTGAAAGTGCCACCTCCTGGCTGGAGGCCAGTGAACACAAAGTACACCAAACAAAAACACAACCAAGGACTAACACAGAGTCTACTTCACTCCCCAGCTACCTCCACCAGAGCAGGTGCTGGTATTCACACCTGAGAGACCTGAAGACACATCACATCACAGGACTCTTTGCAGACACTCCCCAGTACCAGCCCAGAGCCAGGTAGCTCCACTGGGTTGCTAGACCCAGAAGAGAAATAGCAATCATTGCAGTTTTGCCCTCAGGAATCCTGATCCATAGGGAAAGGGGGAGAGCACAATGAAGGAGCACCTTGTGGGACAAAAGAATCTGAACAACAGCCCTTGAGCCCCACATCTTCCCTCTAAGATAGTCTATGCAAGTGAGAAGGAACCAGAAAAACAATTCTGGTAATATAACAAAACAAGGTTTGTTAACATGCACAAAAATATCAAACAAGCTCACCAGCAATGGATATAAACAAGAATAAATCTCTGAATTGCCAGGAAAAGAATTCAGAAGGTTGATTATTAAGTTACTCAAGAGGCACCAGAGAAAGACTAATACCAACTTAAATAATAAAAATAAAAAGATACAGGATATGGATGAAAAAATCTACAGAGAAATAGATAACATGAAACAATCACAACTTCTTGAAATGAAGGACCCACTTAGAGAAAGGCAAAATACACTGGAAGTCTCAGCAATCAAAGAAGTAGAAGAAAGAACTTCAGAACTCAAAGAAAAGGCCTTTGAATTAACCCAATCTGACAAAGGCAAATAAAAAGCAATTTTTATAAAATGAACAAAGCCTCCAAGAAGCATCAAATGAAATGACTGAACCTAAGAATAATGGGTGTTCCTGAGGAAGAAGAGAAGACTCAAGAAAACTCCCCTGGCCTTGCTAGAGATGTAGACATTGAAACACAGGAAGCTTAAAGAACACCCCAGAAATTCATTGCAAAAAGATCATCACCTAGGCACATAGTCATTAGGCTATCTAAGGTCAAGACAAAGGAAAGAATCTTAAGAGCTGTGAGGCAAAAGCACCGGATAACCTATAAGGGAAAATCTATCGGATTGGCAGCAGATTTCTCAACAGAAATCTCACAAGCTAGAAGGAATTGGGTTCCTATTTTCAGCATCCTTATATAAAACAATTAACGGCCAAGAATTTTGTATCCAGCAAAACTAAGCTTAATAAATGAAGGAAAGATACCATCTTTTTCAGACAAATGCTGAGAAAATTTGCCAGTACCAAGCCAGCTATACATAACTGTTAAAAGGTGCCCTAGGCCTGGTGTGGTGGCTCAGGCCTGTAATCCTAGCACTTTGGGAGGCGGAGGTGGGTGGATCACTTGAGGTCAGGAATTCAAGACCGGCCTGGCCAACCTGATGAAATAACATCTATACTAAAAATACAAAAATTAGCTGAGTGTGGTGGCAGGTGCCTCTAATTCCAGCCACTTGGGAGACTGAGACAGAAAAATCGCCTGAACCTGGAAGGTGAAGGTTACAGTGAGTTGGGATCATGCCACTACATTCCAGTCTGGATGACAGAGAAAGACTATGAAAAAAAAAGCTCTAAATCTTGAAACAAATCCTTGAATACACCATAATAGAACCACTTTAAAGCATAAATCTCACAGGGCATATAAAACAATAACACAATAAACAAAAAAAAACAAGATATTCAGGTAACAACTAGCATGATGAATAGAATACTACCTCACTTATCAATATTAAAGCAGTACAAATATGGAGCCAGCCCAAATGCCCATCAACCAACAAGTGCATAAAGAGAAAAAGAAAATGTGATATTTATATACCATTGAATACTAATCAGCCATAAAAGGGAGCAGAATAATGGCATTCACAGCAAACTGGATGGGGTTGGGGACCATTATTCTAACTGAAGTAACTCAAGAATGGAAAACCAAACATTGTATGTTCTCACTCATAAGTGGGAGCTAAGCTATGAGGACACAAAGGCGGAAGAATGATACAGTAAAGGATTTGGGGGACTAAGGGGAAATGGGGGAGGGGACTGAGGGATAAAAGGCTACACATTGGCACATTGGGTAGTGTACACTGCTCAGTGATGGGTACACCAAAATCTTGGAAATCACCACTAAAGAAATTGTCTATGTAAAAAACACCACTTATTCCCCGGAAACCTATTGAAATAAAAAATTAAAATTAAAAAAATAAGTAAAATAAAAAATAAAACCTTGTTTTAACAACAACAACAAAAACACACCAAATACATTCAAATATCATTAAAAAATAAATAAAATAAAAAATAAGCAAGATTACTAGAAGAGTACTTAGTGACTCATTGGACATAGAAGGATTGGAATGAGTCAATGATCAATGGGATAGTGATAGTGATGCTAGCAAAAAAATGAAGTCAAAAAGAAATGACCCTTAAACATATTAAAACATATCCATCACATATAATTAAAGAAATGCAAGTTAATAATACACTGAAATACTCTGCTATCAGATAAGCAATGATTTAAAAATATGCCAAGACTCTGGTTTCAACACTGACATGTGAAAGACTTTAGAGGTTGTCACTCTCATCCTTACAACAAGAAAAAAAAAACCTGATAAACTGAAAATTAATGATTTTTCTTGGACCCATTAGAGAATTGAAGTAATGGAGCAAGTCAGCATCTGGAAATCTCTACAGATGAGAATCCAGAGAGTCATAGCAAAGATCTGCTTACCTAAAGCAAGAGTGGCTGGAACCATACTATGGTAGGACCACTTAAATGGTAATTTTGATCACATTCATAGAGGCTAAATAAGGAGGTGCAATTGGAGTGAGAATCTTCTAGCAGCCCAGCTTTACGAAATTCCTACAAATTAATAATTTTACCTTCAGAAACCCTGGTAGGTTATCACAGTAAGAATTCTGAGGAGTTCCCCTCCTGGTTTTAGTAGGAGAAGAAGAGTAATCATTGTGAAATATTCTCATGATGTTCTCCACAACAAAGAGCTGCTCTACAAGGAAAAAGACTACCAGAGCCTTATTCCAGTTGGCAGAAGGATATTCCTTTCACTCCAGCATTCCTGTCTCACCAAGGACAACGTGTGGTGGGGGGAGGTATAGCACTGAATAAACACTTATGAGGCGACATTTGGTCATTAAAATGTTGAAAATTATTCAAAATATTCTGGAAAGTTGTTCCTCTTTCATACCTAACACCATGCTAACAAGGCCTAGAGAATAATTTATAGCCTTAAATAAATATATTAGGGGAAAAAATCTAAGCCTAATGACCTAAGATTTCACCAGAGAAAAATAACCAAAAAATTTAAGTAAAAAAGGAGAAAATAGTGACATTATAAAAATTAAAGCAAAAACCAATGAAACTGAACACAGAGAAACAATAGAAAAAAGAATGAAAACAAAATCTATTGTTATAGAAACAAAATCTGTTGTTATAGAAATATTAATAAAGTTGATACAAATCTAGCTAAGTTAAACAAGAATTTTTGACTTCACTTTTTTTTGATAGCATCACTATCATAATGAGTCATTGTTACTGATTGCATGTATATTAAAACGATAATAAAGAAATGCTATGAACAATTTTTTACCACGAATTCGATCATTTAGTTGAAGCTGTCAAATTCCTTAAAAGACACAAACTACCAAAAGTAATATAAGAAGAAATAAATAATCTGCAAGACCTGCATCTATTAAAAATTACATCAATAATTAATAACTTACTAAAAGAGAAAACAACAAACCCAGATAGTTTCACTGGTGAATTCTATTGAATACTTACTGAGGAAACAATATCAATTCTCCACAATCTTTTCTAAGAGATAAAAGCAGTAGGAACACTTCCTAATTCATTCTATGAGGCCACCATCCCCTTAATTCCAAAACCAGACTAAAGACATTACAAGAAAGGAAAACTATAAGCCAACATCTCCCTTGATCAGAGATGGAAAAATCCTCAACAAAATAGCCAATTGAATCCAGCAATGAATATATAAAATTATATGCCATCATCAAGTAGGATTTCAGTTGTGTAACATTGGCTCAAGATTTTAAAATCAGGCTGGGTGTAGTGACTCACACCTGTAATTTCAGTGCTGTGAGAGGCTGAGGCAGGTGGATCGCTTGAGCCCAGGATTTCGGGACTAGCCTAGACTTGGAACAAAGCGAGACCCAGGCCCTGGCATGGTGGCTCATCCCTGTAATCCCAGCAATTTGGGAGGCTGAGGTGGGCAGATTTCTAGAAACCCAATGTTCAAGATCAGCTTGGGCAACACGGCAAAACCTCATCTGCACTCAAAATAAACTAAACTCACTCACTAACTAAATAAATAAATTGGACTAAATTTTAAAAAATAAAAATTTTAAAAACCAATCTGTATAATATCCTAAATAAACAGACTAAAAAAAAATCATACAATCATATTAATTAATACTGGAAAAATACATGACAAAATTCTTAAACTATTCATAATTTTAAAAAATTTAATAAAGTATTAATATAGTGTATATTTTTCAGTGTGATAAATAACATCTTCAAAAAGTTTATGGTTAACAAAGTACTTGATAGTGAGAAAGTGAATGTTTTTCACTTAAGGTCCAGAAAAAGAAAAGGATATTATCTTTTATCACTCTTATTCAGTATCGTCTTGGCAGTGCTATATATTGCAATAAGACAATAAAATGAAATTAAAGTTATATACATTAAAACAAAGAAATAAAATGTCTTTGCTTACAGATGACATTATTGTACACGTAGAAACTTTTTTAAATCAACAACACGAAAATCTCCCAGGACAAATAAAAGAGTATAACAAGGTCACAGGAATACAAAGTTAACATACAAAAGTCAATCTACAAAAATGTATTATACTCAGGTGATGGATACCCTAAATGCTCTGACTTTGATCACCAAAATAAAGAAAAATATATATATACACACATATATATATATACACACACACATCTCACTATGTTATATATATATATATATATAAAGTATTATATATATAAAGTATTATGTATTAAATACATTTATATAAATAAAGGAAAGAAAAATAAACAAGAACTGATGGATCGATAGGTTAGAAAGAAAGTTAGATTGATAGGTGTGTGTGTGTGCATGTGTGTGTGTTAGTATATACCCATTCTGTATACCCTTTGCCTTCAGCAAGCACCTCAGTGGGTTGTGTTTTTTTCTTGGTGGAGTGACCCAAATATTCATTCCTGAAGGGTCTGGGCCATTTGTAGTCCTGCCTGGATTTGGCTGTTGTAGTTTCCCATTGACCTTAATCACAGGGCGTGGTAATAGTAAAAGATGCCCTAAAGGATCTCCTGTATTCTACATATACTCTTCCTTCTTCCATTGTGGATTAGTAGACTGATTTCATTTTGATAGTCTGGGTCAGTCACTCCAACCAACATTGTAACTCCTTTCTTAGCCCATTGACTTAGAGGTCGGAGGAGCCCAAAGTGGCTAGGTGACAAGCTTAACTTCAAGTTCAATGGAATCATTGTGTCTCCTGATGGCAGCAATCCCCCCTCTGGAACTAAGACGTCTAGGCCAGCAGAACATAATGTGATGGGAACAGGAAGCAAAAATTTTGTTAATGGTTCATTAGGGGTGACGGTGAGTGGTGCCACTTCCACTTCCACCCCTTGATTAATGTACCCATGAATCCTGACTATGGGAGAAACAGTACCATGTACTGGACACAAATTGAGGACATACACAGCCTTCTGGAGAACTTTGCCACAGCCCTGCAAAGTATTGTCACCTAATTAGCATTGTAATTGTGACTTCAAGAGGCTATTCCATTGTTCTATCATTCCAGCTCCTTCAGGATGATGGAGCACATAGAAAGACCAGTGAATTCCATGAGCACTAGTGCACTGTCACACTTCTTTAGCTGTAGACTGAGTGCCTTTGTCACAGGCAATGATCACTGAGAGCATTGGTGCTATATCAAAGGCTCAGTGTTGGTCTCTGCTGCCAGTAAAGAGGGCACTCGGTGGTGGCTGTAGCCAGATCGGTCTTGGTGAGTGGAAGTCCATGTTGCTGAGCCCATGGGTGAACTCCATCCCTGCCACCATGGCCACTTCTTTCATGGGCCTATTGGGCAATGACAGGGGTGCCTGGAGAGAGAGACAGAGTGGTGTCCATAGAACAAGTCATCCTATCCGTTTGATTAAAATCCTCCTCTGCTGAGGTCACCCATTGGTGAGCATTCACATGAGATACAAATATCTTCACAGTTTTTGACCACTCAGAGATGTCCATCCACATACCTCTTTCCCAAATTTCTTTGTCACCAGTTTTCTGATTATGCTTCTTCTAAGTCCCTGACTATCCAGCCAACCACTGGCTATTGCCCATGAATCAGTATATGGTCACACATCTGGCCATTTCTCCTTCCAAGTAAAGTGCACAACCAGGTGCACTGCTCAAAGTTCTGCCCACTGGGAAGGTTTTCCTTTACCACTGTCCTTAAGGGATGCCCTAGAAAGGGGCTGTAGTGCAGCAGCTGTCCACTTTTGGGGGGTGCCTGCATATCATGCAGAACCATCTGTGAATCAAGTCCTAGTCTTCTCTTCTTCTGTCAACTGATCATAGGGAACTATCCATATGACCATCAGTGCAGACTGGGGGAGGGCAGGCAGCTTGGTAGGAGTGGAGAACATAGGCATTTGAGCCACTTCATCACATAACTTACTTGTGTCTTCCAGACCTGCTCGAGCCCAATCACATATATACCGCTTGTATTTGATGACGGAATGCTGCTATGCATGCCCAATTTTATGAATAGATGGCTTATAAAGCACCCAATTTATGACAGTCAGCTCAGGTCATATGGTAACTTGATGACCAATAGTCAAATGTTCTGTTTCTACCATAGCCCAGTAGCAAGCCAAGAGCTGTCTCTCAAAGGGAGAGTAGTAATCTGCAAAGGATGGCAGGGCTTTGCTCCAAAACCTGAGAGGCCTCCACTGTTATTCACCTATGGGGGCCTGGCAATGGCTCCAAACAGCATCTCTATCTGCCACTGACACCTCAAGCACCATTGGATCCACTGATCATATGGCCCAAGTGGCAGAGCAGCTTGCATAGCAGCCTGGACCCCTTCCAGAGTCCCTCCTGTTCTGGACCCCACTCAAAACTGGCAGCCTTTTTGGTCACTCGATAAATGGGCCAGAGTAACATGCCCAGATGGGAAATGTGTTGCCTCCAAAATCCAAATAGGCACACTAGGCATTGTGCCTCTTTCTTGGTTGTAGGAGGGGCCAAATGCAACAACTTATTTTTCACCTTAGAAGGAATATTTTGACAGGCCCCACACCATTAGACCCCTAAAAATTTCACTGAGGTTGAAGGTCCCTGAATTTTAGTCAGATTTATTTCCCATCCCCTGGCACACAAATATCTCACCAATAAGTCCAATGTGTTTGGTACTTCTCGCTCACTGGATTCAACCAGCATAATGTCACCAATGTAA
The DNA here is from genome assembly GCF_002776525.5 of Piliocolobus tephrosceles. NCBI lineage: Eukaryota > Metazoa > Chordata > Mammalia > Primates > Cercopithecidae > Piliocolobus > Piliocolobus tephrosceles. The sequence continues at coordinate 32,061,593 of NC_045445.1, read as the reverse complement.
TGGACCAGTGTGATATCTTGTGGAAGGGAAAAGTGATTCAGATCTTTGCGAAGAAGATTATAACACAAAGCCAGAGATTTGATATGCCCCTGAGGTAGGAAAGTAAAGGTATATTGCTGGCCTTGTCAGTTGAAGGCAAATTGCTTCTGCTGGGCCTTATGGACAGGAATGGAGAAAAAGGCATTTACCAAATCAATGGCTGTATACCAGGTACCAGGAGATGTGTTAATTTGCTCAAGCAATGAAGCCACATCTGGTACAGCAGCTGTAATTAGAGTCACTACTTGGTTAAGCTTACAATGATCTACTGTCATTCTCCAAGATCCATCTGTCTTCTGCAAAGGCCAAATAGGAGAGGTGAACACAGATGTGGTGGGAATCACCACCACTGCATTTTTCAAGCCCCTGATGGTGAAACTAATCTCTGCAATCCCTCTAGGGATGTGATATTGTTTTGTATTTATTATATTTCTAGGTAGAGGCAGCTCTAATGGCTTCCATTTGGCCTTTCTCACCATAATAGCCCTCATGCTACCAGTCATGGAGCCAATGTGGGGATTCTGTCAGCTGCTAAGTATGTGTATGCCAATTATGCATTCTGGCATTAAGGAAATGACTACAGGATGAGCCCGGGGACTTACTGGACCCACTGTAAGTTGGATCTGAGTTAAAAGTCCATTAATTACCTGATCTCCATAAGCCCCTACTTTAACTGGAGGACCACAATGACGTTTTGGGTCTGCTGGAATCAATGTCAGCTCAGAGCCAGTATCCAATAGTCCCTGAAAAGTCTGATCATTCCCCTTTCCCCAATGCACAGTTACTCTGGTAAAATGCTGGAGGTCTCCTTGGGGAAGGATAGGAGAAGGATTAATAGCATAAATTGTTGGTAGTGAAGTGGAGTCCTTCCTCAAGGGGACCCGGTCTCCCCTTGATTCAAGGAGTTCTGGGTCTGTAAACTGATTCAAGTCTAAAAATTGATTGAGGAGCCATAATTCTCTGTTTTTATAATTCAAATTAGTCTTTTTGTACAGTCAGACTGGAAGTTTTCTGCTTATTCAAATTAAGTAAGAATGCAGTAGGCTTCCTGTCAATTTCACTTCTAGGAACATCATGATTAATTAGCCAACACCAGAGCTCTACATGAGTCAGACTATTCTGATTGCTTCTTTGCCTCTGCTGTCCATTATGTTAACTGTGCCCACCTTGCCTTTGACGGTTGAGTGCTGCCACTTGGTCCCTGCTGCCTCAGAATCCAATTACTCTCATTGCCTTTAAATTTTCTAATTGAGTTACTGAGGTTCCCATTGTTAGATCTGGCATACAGAGAAGAGCAATCATAGAGCTCTTCAAGGATCCAGACGCTCACCTCACAAATATATTTCACAAAGTATTGGTGAAGGGTATGTCTTCTGGACCCTCCGAACTGGAATGAATAGGTCTAAAGTGACTAATCCACTCCAGCATCCCAATCTCCCTAAGCCTTTGGATCCCTTCCCCTACATTAAACCAAGGGAGATCAGGAATTTCTAGCTTGCTCACAGTGGGTCATCTTTTGATCCATATTTCAGCTAACCAAGCAAATAAACTATTAGAACCTTTTTTAACTCCCTGAGCTGCAACATTAAATGCAGGATCCCTGCTTAGTGGGCCCATATCAATACATTCAGCCTGATCCAACTTTTGTTCCTTCCACCATTATCTCACACCCTTAATATCCATTCCCATGCCTGTTCTCCAGATTTCTGCTCATATAAATTAGAAAATTCAAGCAATTCTTTTGGAGCATAGCATACCTCCTTGTGGGTCACACTCTGTGTTTCACCTCTAGGGATCTGCTGGGACTTTAGTTATAGCTCTAGAAGCAAACAAGGGTGTTGGGGGCAGGTCGTAAAGGGGAATCAGCATTGCCTTGCCTGGCAACGGCTTTAGGGGAGGTCATCATGTTGCTTCAGGCAGTGCATAGTTAATCTCCTCAGCAGAGGTGGAAAGGCTGATGGCAGCCTGGGTGGGGGAAGGGATGTTGCCACCACTGGGTGTGGGGAAACTGTTTCCTCTGGCAAATGAGGCTTATCAGAATTTAGGAGCTTAGTGTCCACAGCCTTATCAGGGTCCTCCCACATGTCTCCATTCCAAGTTGCAAAGTCCCATTCTTTTCCAATCAATGCCCTCACTTTAACAGTAGACACTTCATGAGGCTGATCATGCACCTTTTGTTGCAGGTCAGCCACTCTCATGATGAGAGCTTGTGTTTGATTTTCTGCAATTTTTTCCCTTTGTCCACAGGAGATAAGACTCTCACTCAGGGTAACCTTAGAAGAATTGAGACTCAGTATGTGCTTCTGGAGCCGGGAGTTAGAATCCCTGAGCTCATCCTTTTCTTTCTTTACTTTGTCCGGCAAACCTAGGTGCAACCAACTAACTTCATTATATTCCTTGGTTCTCCACATAGGGCCAAAGGTATTGTGTATAGAGCCCCTAAACTTCTTGCCTCTCACCAGCAGTGAATCAGGAGTATCAAAGGCATTTATTTTATATAACACTCTAAACAGTTCATGCCAAAGACTATCAGTGTTCTCCATACTATTAGAAGTAGAGTTCTTAGCATTTTGGGGTCTAATCATGTTAAGTGGCCAACTCCTGAAACCCCAAAACCAACTAAAGAAATCCATCCTTAAAATTCTCTTCCTCTAAAATGACTCCCAGTACCAAAATCTGTATTAATCAGGGTTCTCTAAAGGGACAGAAGTAATAGATGTATATATGAAAGGGAGTTTATTAAGGAGTATTGCCTCATAGGATCACAAGGTAAAGCCCCACAATAGGCCATCTGTAAGGTGAGGAACAAAGCCAGTCCATGGTCCAAAACCCCAAAAGTAGGGAAGCCGACAGTGCAGCCTTCAGTCTGTGTCCGATGGCCCAAGAACCCCTGGCAAATCACTGGTGTAAGTCCAAGAGTCCAAAAGCTGAAGAACTTAGAGTTTAATGTTGGAGGGCAGGAAGCATGCTTTATTTTAACCATGTTGGCAGCTGATTATGATGAGATGGTGACAACCCAGATTGCGGGTGGATCTGCCTCTCCCAGTCCACTGACTCAATTGTTAATCTCCTTCAGCAACACCCTCACAGACATACCTAGGAACAATGTTTTGCTTCCTTCAATCTAATCAAGTTGACATTCAATATTAACTGTCACTAGGGAAAACTGGGTGTGAAGCATATGAGAATTTTCTGCACTATCTTCACAATTATTCTGTACATTTTATAACTCTTCTAAAATATGTAAAAACATTATTTAAAAATGTATGACAACTCATTCTATTAGTGAGGCTGTGAGGAAACATGCACTCATATGTACAGATTCATATTCTGGTGGGAATACAAATTGGTATAACTCTTATGAAGGAGAATTGGACAATATATAACAAAAATATACATGGGTTTATCATTCAAGCCATCAGTTCATCTTCTAGGAATTTACTCAGAAAATATACTTTCAACAGTACAAAAATACACAAGGTTATTTGCTGCAGCAATTTTTTGAAATACATAGTAGTGAAAATATCCTAAATGTCCTCACTTAAGACAATGGTTGAATACACTATAGTGCATCTACATAATGGGTTGTTATGCAACTGCAAAAAAGAATGAAGAAGAATACGTAAACTGATATGGAGTAACATTCACGATATATTATTAAATGAAAAACTTAAGTGCCAAGAGTATCTATGTTATGCTACTTTTGTGTAATGGTTACATGAAAGTAACAGATTATTGTGCACAGATATCTGCTCATTTTTAGGAAAAAATAGGAAAGATAAGTTAGAAACTAAAAGGATTAGTTACTCACGAGGGGTGAATAAAGATAAAAGAAAGAATGGTAGATAGGAATGAGTTAGAAGGGATTGAGTCTAAGTTAGACTTTTCTAAGTATATTTTTCTGAATAGTTTTAATTTTTGCAACCAGGCTCATGTTTTACATACTAATAAATAAGTAAATATATGAAAACATAAACAAAAAACTATACATACATACATTTAACAAGGATGGGAGACAGACTTGGAAATGAAGTACAAGCAGAAATAAATAAGATTGTCACATAAACAACATAAGCATAATCACATTGAAGGTAGGTAGGGGGATGGTAATTTACTGAAGTAATTATTGAAGATACTATTTTCACTCTACAGCCTCAGGTTAAAGACATACAGACTGGTAAACAAATATTGTACTCCAAATAAGTAGGTTGACTTTTCATAGGAGCAAAGGGTTAGCAATTCTTAAATTAATTTATAAATGTTTCAAGATTAAGCAAATCAGTTAATATATTGTGAAGAATGAGAACGAATTTTCTCACTGTCTTTGAATGAATTACAAATTAGAAAACAAGAAAGACTGGAATGAACCTTGTGGTATTGGATTAGAATCAGTATGAATTCAGCATTTTAAACATATAAACAGATAGCTATAGAAATAAAGATGTACATGGGTATGTATATACATACTTATGTTCCCTAGCTCTGTCCATTAAGAGGGCCTAGAAGCAAAGACACTCTAGTACCAATGAGCACACCAACTGCCTAAGGAGGCTGAATCTCAGCCTAGAGCCTAGCATAGTGCTTAGACCTGGATGTTCAATAAATGATAAATATCATCATCATCATCATCATCTCATTTTGGCATCATAAGGAAAGTTGACTGAATGTACACGAAAACTTTAAGCAAATGAGGTCAAGAAAATGAAGACACAAACAAAGAAAGGATAATTGAAGGACCACATTTCTGATGGAGTAGGAAGGAATAGCCTTCCCTACATAAGAAATTTTCACCTTGGAAAAATAGTGACTTCTGCCTCTAAGAGAGGAGGGAGGAGAAGAAAATAATTGAAGACATATGTAGATGTATTAAGATTGAAAAGAAAATACCTTTAATTGCCTCAGAAAAAATATGACTAAAACCATCTAATGAGAGCAAGGAATGTGGATGAAGAAGGGAATACTAGACAATGATAGGACCACCTCTTCTAGAGAAATGTGATACCAGGCCAAGACGTGGCTAAAAAGGTCTACAGAGCAGCAGAGAGTGCCTACTTCAAGTTAAGTAACATGAATTTGCAGTAAATTCAGTCCATTTCATAATACTAGAGTTATTATTAAAAAGACACTTTTTGTTTGTTTAGTATTTGATTGGTTTTTAATTGTTTCTTATGAATTAATTTTGTCTCTCCAATTATAACTTTCTTAGGCAAGAGGACATTTCTTACATAATGTTTATATTTTCTGTTGCACTTATTACAGTGCTAGGGATATAACGCATACCCAGCAGAAGATTGATAGCATATAAACAACTATATTTTCAACTTGGCCTTTATGTGATGTCCCAGATTCTGGATTTTGTTTAGTTCTTCTATTTTCCAGGTAGACCAGAGAGACGCATTAATTTCCTTATAGAAATTGATTACCAACAAAGTTCAGAGAGAAGAAAGGACAGCACAGACACTCTTGCGTTTACTAACAGTGGATCATACATGGCAAATTCATCATGGGAGAGCATCCCATAGTCCATGAATATATAAGATAATAAAATGTCTTCAATATCATCCTAATAATAATGTAATTAATAAAGAAATCCACTTCTCAAATACCCAAAATTTTACCCCAAAGTCTAATTGGCATTTGAATTATTCACTATCTTGAGTTACTCTTATCACCACTTCCTATCAGGGGATATCCAAGATATCCTTAAGTGCCAACCACTTCTCCAAGGTTGTGGACTATAGATACCAGAGAAGCAAGTGCTCTCATCAGAAGAGGACGTCTTGAACTGCAGCTTTTCTCTAGGCTCACAGGTTTAATTTCAGCCTAACAGCTGCACTGCAGTCCATGAAATATTTACATTGTTTCTTGCTAAATTATATACATTATTTACCATATCATCTATTAAATATTTACCACCTTTCCAAATATGTCATATAGCACACTCCACTGCTCTTGTTTCTTTTAGCATTAAAATGGAAAAGGCCAAGCCCTGCAGGAGCCTGGAGAAAGTAGCTATGACAAAGAAGAAAACAGAGGAGGAAAAATGTGAAAGGAAGCAGAAGGCAGCTATCTAAAAACAGGCTCAGTATTACACACTACGTATTCTCTTAACTTTGCCTACCCCTAACTAGAATGATCATTTCTCTCACTTAGAGAAGGTATTTTTTCCCCAACAATTTATATATACAACCAGCCTAATAGAAACTGTTATGGAAATAAGCTATATTATCTTCAGGAGCCATATTCCAAAATAGCCAGATATGTAAAATCATCTATTAAGAAAGGTTTATGGTGATATCAGAAGTCAAGACATCATCCCACCTTATTCAGATCCCTTCCCTACAGAAAACAGAATTGAATAAATTCAATATAATAGAATATAAATGAAATACATTCAACAATCCCTAATCAATGTGATATTTCACTCTCTGGTAAATACGAAAATTACTAATAGATGTGTTGTCAATAAGACATACATGGTACTTGTGATCAGTAAAAGATGCCAAACTATGAAAACTGCTGGTGGTGTCAGGGATGCAAAAAAACAAAAGAACTAATTGGTTCCCAGTTAAGCAAGATTTTCCTTAACTTGCTCATTGTCCCCAAAGTAGGCTTTCTAGAGATTGCTGGTTAGCTACCAATTATGTATTCTCTTCTACTGAAATTAACAGAACCTTGATGTTTACAGGTACACACTAAAAGACCATATTTTCCAGCCTTCCTGGCACCTGCAGGTAGCATATAAGGATGCTTCCACCAATGAGAAGTAAGTGGAAATTCTGTGTGGGACTTCCAGAGGTGTCTTTTTAACAGAGGGATACACAGCTTGCTTGCTTTCTTCCTCCATCCTGCTGTTTGAAAGCTGAAGATGGTGACTACTGCAGCAGTAGCCATCTTGAATCATAAAAATAAGGCCATATCATCAGAATCAAGCTGATAAAAACTGGACAAGTCTGGCGTTCTGATGATGGTGGACCTGCCACACCATCCCTTAACGGTCTACCTCAGCACTTGTTTTATATGAGAGACAAATAATTCTGTCATATTTAAATTACTATAATTTAGGTCACTTCTATGTGTAGCCAGACTTAATCTATACCAATACAACTAGGTGTATGCACTATTTCTCCCTCTCAACCATTTCGACCTGCAAGTATTGTGTATCCTTATGTATGTCTATTTGCTATCAATTTTTTTCTGAGCACAATTACTTACATCTTAGTGGTGCAAGTGCTGTGGGTAATTCCAGTCGTGGTTATCTGTCTACTCAGCATGAAAGACTGTCTTTGTTTCTACTCATTTGAAGTCAGAGAATACCCTACTATAGTAATTATGAACAACCTAAATTATTTTTCCTCCAATTTAGATTGGACTGGGTTACAAATGGGTTAGTGCTGCCAATATGCTGAAACGTATTATTTATGTCCATATCCTTGGAGCTGTCAAGACCTTCCTGGTTAATTTTCATTTGTTGGATTGAGTAGTTATTTGCAACTACCATGCATATATAAGTGCATTAATATATTTGACTTAGACACAGAAATTAAATTCCTAATGCCTCATTTGTTTCACATACAAAATAGTTTGCAAATTTTCTTAAACTACACTTCAGGTCGACAAACAATTTTTGGATGCTTATCATATGTTATCATATGTTAGCAAATATAAAGCATGCTTAGCTGAGATTCAACAAGTCCAATACTCATAAGTAGAATCTCAAGAGGGAGAGGGGGCAGATAATTTATTATTATTATTTTAATTGGTCAATAACATTGTGTGTTTTTATCATGTACAACATGATGTTTTGAAGTATATATATTGTGGAATGGTGCAATATCTCACATAGTTATCATTTTTGTGTAAGAGCACGTAGCATACATTCTCTTTACATTTCTTAAGAATACACTATATCATTATTAACTATAGTCACCTTGATATACAATAGATCTCTTGAAATTTATTTCTCTAATTTAACTGTAGTTATGTATTCCTTGACCAATATCTCCCTATCTCTCCTCCCAACCAGCCTAGCTTCTAGTACACAGCATTCTCCTCTCTGCTTCTAAGAGATCAACTTTTCTAGATTCCACATGAGTGAGATCATGCAGTATTTATTTCTCTGGGTCTGACTTATTTCATTTAATATAATGTCCTCCAGGTTCATCCTTGTTGTCACAAATGACAGGATTTCATTTCTTTTTATGGCTGAATAGTATTCCATTGTGCATATATACCACATTTTCTTTATCAATTCATCTGTTTATGGTCATTTAGGTTGACTCTGTGTCTTGGCTACTGTGAGTAGGGCTGCAATAAACATGGGGGTGCAAATGTTTTAGAGATCCTGATTTCATTTTCTTTGGATATATATACAGAAATGGGATTGCTGGATCATATGGTAGTTCTTTTTTTAATTTTTTGAGGAACCCCCATACTGTTTTTCATAATGGTTGTGCTAATTTACACTTGCAGACAGTTTTGAAGAAAGCATTTGAATTAAAATTATCCTTAAATGAATGGATACTGTAATTGCATTTTTGTACCAAATGCAGTCATCTATGGAATCAATACCTCTTTTTAAATTTTCTAGATTTTCTATTTTGCTTTTCTGAAATACATTGAATCACTTCATATTGCAGCTGGGATTTCCTGAATTCTCTACTTTTTAACATTAACATTTCCCAAAGTGCGTTGTAGGTGTTTTTATAAGAAGGGTATTCTTTAAGATTGGCTTGAATAGATCATAATAGCTTTTGATTAAGACAGATGGTTTCGTAAACCTCTCCAAGACTATTTCTATACTAGCAACATCTTCAGAAAAATCAAGTAAATATCATTGACTTTGATTATTTTGATTTTAAGGTGAACAGGTCTATTTTATGTCATTAATAATATAGACAATTGCCTGAGTTTTCCTCTTTACAAGATTGAGCAAAGCAAAAGTGTTCTCAGGGTTGCATTCATAAATGGTATACTGCTTTGTAGTTAACCAAATGCTATAATATAAAACAAGATTGGTGAGAACATTAGCAATGAATGGCATTATTTTTAGATCTTTAAGCCAAATGTGATTTAGTTTGGTTTCATTTAGCCTAATTTCTTGATTTAGACTGAGCAAGTCTTAGCTCTGTGCCCTCTTCAGTGTGGAGTTGGCCTTTATGTATTTCATGTCACTTTTATAATTTTCTAACATACAGACTTAATAGTTTCTGGCTCCCCATTGACTACTTTGGGAATGGGGACTAACTATCCAATTCTCGAATGAGAATGTTAGAGATTCCAAGTCTACTTTATGTATGTGAACACTGTTCTATTCTGTACCCCTTAATTGCATAACAGGATAGGCTGATGATAGAAGTAAGGAACTTCGAATCAACTCAAAAGCCCAACCCAGTATATATTATACAGATGGTTTGCTCTATTCCCAGCCTGACCTCTCTTCCTGTCATTTTCTATCAATTATGAAATTGTGAATTACCTTACTTTAAATCTAGTGAAACTTACTTTAGAAAATCCATACATAGATCAGTATATTTTGGTTCAGAGAGCATCAAAAATACAGAGGCTTTTCTTCTAATTTAAAGTGAGCTGTCATGTCACTTGATTCAAGCTTCTAATTGTGGGATGATTTTAAAATAAATTTTGGGAATTACTCAGTCTCCAAAAAGTATTCATCCAAAAGGATTGCAAAAATCCACTCTCTAAAATGCACCGGAATGGTCCTACTCTCAAGATGAATTATCTTTCTTTTTATATCCTAGTTGTTGTGGCTCTGCAGTTCTTCCTCTCTGCACCAATATACTTTCAATTGTACCTACTTACAGTGTTTTGGAGAGGATCCAAAGAGAGAGAGAGAAAGAGAGAGAGAGAGAGAGAGCTAAGGTCTAAGGTTTTAATGGAGATTTTGTCCAGACTGACTTTTTTACTGATGTTTTACTGCTTAAGATTAGAAATGAGAAATATCAAAGGGCAACTCTTTTCATAACACTATTTTTCTTATATTTTATCCTATATAGAAATCTGCTCAGTTCACTAATTTTAGGCAATTTTAAATCTATTTTCTAAATTGGCATTTAGGAGTTAAGTGCCAAAGTATAAAAGGGGGTTATATGTAATATAGGAACATAATTAAATAAAACACAAGCTTTATTGGCTCATCCATAGAAAACAAATTTATTTTAGAAAATAAGGAAATCAAGTGCTATTTAGAAGTACAAGAACAGTTTAATTTCACCAAAGAAATAAACCAACTCTGGCATTCAACCAACTCCACCAGCTTCCTTGGGGGCTAAGTTCTGTCTGCACATCAATGAAAGAATCAGTATTTGAGACACGAAGTAATTTTTGGCAGACACTGAAAAAGGCACCAAATGGTCTCTGTCTTTGCTGTGATCAACTGTGAAATGAAAACCTACCACTTAAATCACTTCTACTGCAACCTAATTCGTTCTCCTTCAGCACAATACAGAAAAAATTTCAGTGCCCTCTGGCCCTTGGAATTTTTCTTAAAATAAAACCAACAATATGAAGTTTCTGTGCTTGGAACATCGTCCCAATCTGCAAGTATACTTGATATTTCAACCATAGTTTGAAATCTAGTTTATCAATGCATTGTCTGGTGTGCACAATGCTAATCTCATTTAAGTGCTGGTTCTACCACTAGTTAGCTGTGGGGCCTTGGTCAGGTCATTTTTCTTCTATGGCTTTCATTTTCTTCAGTGATACATTTTTAAAAACCACACTGATTTCAAAGCTTTCTTTCAGCCTTTTATTTATTTTATTTTATTTTATTTATTTATTTATTTATTTTTACTTTCTAAACATTTTATTTTTATTGCTACATAACAGATGTACATGTTTTCCTTCCAGCTTTAGGGGTCTGTGAGCCCAACTGATTTTTCACTATATAAAACAGTTATTTGGTGATATTTAGACATGGATTTCAATTGTCTTTCCCTCCTCTCTCCAACTTTCAACTATCAGACACAATTTTACAAAAGAATTTAGCTACTGATATGTGAAGTAGGACTGGTCTTACTTATTCAAGGAGTAGATATTTGCCTTCTAAGGCAATATGCTCATACATCATACAAAAGCCCTCTACAGAGAAGCAAGCCCCCAAGACACTTCATATTTGTATTTCTTTGTCTTATGATAATTTTGTCTACATGCAACCTAATTCTTGGAAATAAATCTGAAAAGTATAGTATCTCTTACTGAAAGCAAGCATATTTTCAATGTGGTTTGGAAACTATAATAAAAAGTGTACTTAGTTATTAAATATAACTATGGACTCCACAGCAAAATAATCTTATAAAAGAGATGAAAACTTCCACTTGTAAAGATGAATGTGGTAATTGGACTTTAGGAGACATTGTACATACTTCTAAATGAGGGAAACCTCTGAAAACTACATTTAAGGTCAAGCAACAAAGGAATTTCAATACTAGGGAAAAGCAGGTGCTTAAGTTGATCAAATATTCAAAATTGATCAAGTGCAATACAAAATCACTGGAGTATCAAAATGGTTATGAAAAACTTATTTACTTCCTTAAACTAAGATTTATTTTTTACTAAATTTATTGAGACACACACACACATATATACATATCCATATATATATGCATACACACACATATATATACATGTCCATATATATATTCTGTTGGCTTCAAACAAGGAATCAATTTCATGGAAACGTTTACGAGAAAATAGAATTCAATTAACAGAAATTTATTTAATGCAGCCTTTATTAACGGAGTACCTCTATTGCATCTAAACAGGTAAATTTACCGAGAGTAAAAGAAAAGTCTTACTTGAACTGCATTTTAAGAATATGTAGCTGGGCGTGGTGACTCACGCCTCTATTCCCAGAACTTCGGGAGGCTGAGGTGGGCGGATCACGAGGTCAGGAGATCGAGATCATCCTGGCTAACACTGTGAAATCCTGTCTCTACTAAAAATACAAAAAATTAGCCAGGCGTGGTGGTGAGTGCCTGTAGTCCCAGCTACTGGGGAGGCTGAGGCAGGAGAATGGTGTGAACCCAGGAGATGGAGCTTGCAGTGAGCCGAGACCGCACCACTGCACTCCAGCCTGGGCCACAGAGTAAGACTCCGTCTCAAAAAAAAAAAAAAAAAAAAAAAAGAAAAGAAAAGAAACGAAAAGAAAAAGAAAAGAAAAGATAAAAAGAATATGTAGTACTTTTGGGGAGAAATTGGATCCTCTTATGCCTCATTCTGTGCTAGGAATGTATTATTCCTCAATATAACTTATTGGGTATTTGATATTTCCTTTTGTTTTTTTGGCCTATGTTCCCTAAATGTTTGATGTACTAGGCTCCTACACTGAGAGGGAACAAGACTTGATTTCCACTGACAAACACTGGCAGAAATTATTAATTATTCATGAGAAGCCGAAGTTAGGCAAATATGCACCAACTGTTCTACAGCTTCTGAAATAGAAAAACGGCTGACCAAATTAAAGAGTACACAGTGCTGTGAGGGCAACATAAACCCACTCAATGATCCAAAATGTGTTTTTTCTCATTCATCCTCATTTCCTGGTGGCTTCAGTGCCAGATGTTGTAGAATTTCAAGCATACTGACATCCTCCAAATAGCTGTGTGAGTAATTGAGGAGTATGCTGATGTGTCTGTGTGTCTGTGTGTCTGTTTTTTCTTGGTGAGGTTTTTCTGTATCAATCTCTATATTTAAGTCGAAGAATATAGAACCCGAAATCAGTAAAAAGGGGTTTTGTTTGAAGTCAGGCAAAACTGGGTTTGAATTTACCTGTTAATTATCATTTGTGTGACCTCAAGTGGATTGCCAAATTTGGTGTCTCAGTTTTCTCATCCATAGAAAAGGGATAATAATAGTCCAAATTTCATAGGGTTTGTGTGATAATTTATTTATTTATATAAAGCACCTAGCACAATGCCTTTGACAAAGAAAACATGCAGTAAATAATGATTATGACATCAAAGATTCTTGAAGGGTTGGAAGTTTTTGGAGAGACTTCAAAGTAAGAGAAAATACAGACAAATGGCATTTTCCTCATGGGTTCCATATGTACTGAAATTTATATTACTTCACATTTTAGGTGGCAAAGCAATGTAGTTCTTAAGAACTTGATCTCTACAACCAAATTACAGTTCAAATCCTGGCTTTATCAGCTGGTAATTTGGACAAGTTATGTATTATCTCTGAGTTATCAGATTTTTGCATATAACAATAGTAGGTATAATTATTCCTACCTCACTGTGTAATGATCACTAAATGAGTACTAGATTCATAAGCAGCATTTTGAACACTCTGTATCACATCATAAGCAGGCAATAAATGGTAGCTATCATCATTATTGTCATGATGTTCCTCAATAAATTAGAGAATTATGGTAGAGTAAGAAACCGTAGTTAGCGGACCAGGTGTGGTGGCTCACACCTATAATCCCAGCTCTTTAGGAGGCAAAGGTGGGCGGATCACGAGGTCCGGAGTTTGAGACCAGCCTGGCCAACGTGGTGAAACCCCATCTCTACTGAAAGTACAAAATATTAGCCTGGCATGGTGGCAGGCACCTGTAATTCCTGTTACTCAGGAGGCTGAGGCATGAGAATCACTGGAATCTGGGAGGCAGAGGTTGCAGTGAGCAAAGACTGCGCCACTGCACTCCAGCCTGGGCAACAGAGTGAGACTCTGTCTCAATAAAGAGAAAATAAACTTTAGTGATCATCTGGTCCATGAATTGAAAACCGTCCTTTTACATATAGGGTAAATTATCCCAAAGAAGGGAAGTGAACAGACCAATTTCAATCATTTAGTAGTGACAAAGCTGAGTGTGAAATCTAGGCTTCTTGTCCCACAGTCAGTACTATTACCAGCCTATTGGAGATAATTGTGGAAATGTAGCCCCAGAAAGATTTTCCAAGCAGCTTTTGTGGGTTGCCATGAGTTCAGTCTCTAAACCACCACTTGGGAACTCTTCAAATGTTATATCATCATTTTATTCTCTCATCCTCTTTTGTTCTTTCATTAAAGATGCAATTATACCATATTTTTGTTTGCCCTAAGTAGGAGCTAAATGTTCCTGTTTTTCAGGTAGATAATCTAATCAGAGGCCATTCCTAAAGTTTTCAGTCTCGCTACTGTGGTTGTTGGTTTAATCCTCTTCACCACCCCACCTCTGCCCCTAACAACTCACAACAAATACAACCTTAACTTTTATATGCATGTATTATCAATTCCTTTTGGTTTCTCTGTATTATAAATTTTTTTTTTTGTTTCCCTACTCCTCTTTTTTCTAGATAACTCCTTTAAAGATTTTAGTAGTTCAAACTAAAAATCTGTGGCTCTAAAACTCATCTTTGTTTGTCCTTTGAAGAACATGGTTTCAGAAACGGTTTGGCTAATTTTGCTGTCTCTGTGATTTGATGAATTTTTGTAGTCAAATGCTTTGGCTCCTTTCTCTTTATCTTTAGTATATCTACTAGAGGCTTTTTTCTTTGCGGTTACTGTGAGGCTTATATAAAACACCCAGATTCCCCAAATTGCAATATGGAATTATTTATTTTACATTTGTGGTTAGTAGAAAAGTTGGGTTCAATGGACACATGGGTACCAAAAAAGAACCAAAATGATGGGAAAACCTAAAAATCCCTCCTAGAATCCTAGAGTTGGAAAAATTTTCAGACGCTGTTAGTTCAGCTTCTGAGAAAAGAATTCTTGTTAACCCTGCCTATACAACAGTCACTGAACTTCATGTTAAAAATCATAGCAGCAAGGATGCCTAGAGGTTATTTAATTTGACACGATCATTTGCTAGATGAGAAGACAGAGGGAAAGAAGAAAAAAGTCCACCCTCTATGCTTCCAGCTAATTTCTCTAGACTGAAACAAAATAGGCAAAACAGTGGTTTTCTTCCTATTGAGTTTTTCTTTGGGGATTAAAGCATAATCAATGATTTACGTTTCCTTCCTTTTCACCAATACAGATTGATTGTTTCTGTAACATTTATGTAAGGTTTAAGCCAAGATGTTAACAGAGTAAGGGTGGGAGGTGACGTTAGATGAGAGGAAGAAGAAAAGGGGAATGTTTAAAGAAAGAAACTTTGAGAGTTTATGTTGTCCAAAAAGCAACAATAATTATTAGGGTAACTTTTTTTTTTTCCAATTGCTTTTATTGGTTAGCTATTACTACAGAGTAGTGCTGTCTAATAGAACTTTCTGTGATTATAGAAATGTTCTATGTCTGTATTGTCCAAATAGCAACCACTAGACACAGTAGCTATTGAACACTTAAAATATGGATACTATGAGATATTTAATTTTTATTTTAATTAATTTAAATTTAAATATCCACATGTGTCTAGTGGCTACCATATAGGACAGAATAGCTCTAGAAGTTAATAGCAACAGGTTTTTCGTTCATGCCAGATAGTTTTCTCTGTTTTATGTCAAGAAACTGCTCCTAAAGGAAAAACATATCTTTTCCTGACACATTTTATTATGACAAAAATTTGAAATGCTACCTCTCAGTTATCACAATATCTTTAACAGGATGTTTTTCTCTCTCAGAATAGCTCACCTATCCCTATGCCAATGATCTGAATTGTAGTTTAAGTTGCATGGTAAGTATAATGTTAAGTCATGTCTGATAGCAAGGCTTAGTTAAGCCCACACTGCCTTTCCTTGCAGTAATTCTTTTCTATGGTATAGACTCTATCTGACCTATCTCTCGGAACTGGTATGAGCATCTACAGAAATATTTAGTTCAGAACAATTTTAAATAAAGTGTTATAAAAACATAAAGCAGGAATTATCCACATTTGACATATGAGGAAACTGAAGCCTAGAAAATGAAGTGACAAATTACACTGATCTATTAGTGGTAGAGTCTGGATGAGAACACAGGACTTTTGAATTCTTTCCCAGGGAATTTATAACTAGTGATTTCACATATTACAATAGAGTGATCTTGTACCTCCCACACACTTTTTCCCCTAGGGCCAGGGAAGGGGAAGGGGGACAATGCTACAAGTAACCACAGTAACAGAGTTCAAATGGATATGATCATTTTCAATTGCTGATATGGGCACTACAGAATCACAGTACAACTATAAAATTTCCTTGCCTACTAACACAAGTTATTCTAATATCACTTTGATATGATTTCTATAAACCTTCAATGTTATTTTATGCCATTGGGTAAATATTTGTGTTGTCCCATCATTTTTTATTTTATAAAATGTGCTCAAAAAGGCTACTCAACATATTTAAAATCCTATATTCCATTATTAAAATGGTCGAAAAAGTTCTTAAACAGATGCTTTTTTCAAGATTGTTTCTTTCCTGCTCAGATATAATTCAAGCCAAATTAGTGCATATTTTATGGCTAATCAATACAGAAGTACACCTTAGAATTAACACATTATGCACATATTGTATAATCGGTGTTAGCTAGATTCTCCCTGTTCCCGTACCATTTAAAAATATAGTTGAAACTTTGCAGAGCTCCCAGATGCATCTCTCAGGCACCTCCCTTAGTTCATAAATTTAGTTAAGTGGTCTGTAACAAACAAACAAATTAAACCCATATAAAATTTTTAGGAAAATAGACCAGTAGGTCTTAATCTATCTCACAGTACTTTCCTTTTCCATGAAACAAGGACTACCGAATGTTTTACATGATTTTTTTGCCTCTCTTTTTACGTATCACCATTTTTGAAACATCAGTACCACAAAATTGTGTTCTCTTATTGGAGAAAATGTGTTGACAGCAGAGTAAGTCCTCAAACATCCTCTATCTTATCTGGTTCAACTTGTCTTCACTACAGTGAATTTGCATACTTTTTAACAGAGCTTAAATGTTTACTTATCAAAACCCTAAACTTTTAAGGTTTTGCCAAGCTGTCGTCAAATTGTCTTCCTCTTTCATCAGCCAGGCATCAAATTTTATTGCAATATTTCTTAAAAGGGGGCCCCATGGGACATCTACATCAGAATCACCCGAGAGAAGGAATTCATAAAATATAGATTCTTGACCCACACTTTAGGTGAAACCCACAGTGAAGTTTGGGAACCACTGCTATAGGGAGAGCCTGCTCTTTGCAGAACAATCTTCTAAGTCTAGAGAAAAAGAAAAGGACAATAGATAAGTATAATTCCTTAGATATGTAAGAAGTTACAGTCCTCTGACCGTGACTCAAAACCATATGTTGCCTTCAGATTTAAATTAATGTACAGCAGTAAGCAAATAACTGCAAGATAGTGGGGAAAATGTGGCAGAAACAAAACAATACTTTTAGCTAAAACAAGCATTTAACAGCATTATATAGTTCATCCGATTTATTGCTACACAATGGCCATTAAAATTTCAGACCCAGGATACTATACTTCAATAGTTTATATTTTTTTCTTGGCCATCACAGCATTACTAACTTCATAAACTGAACAAAACATTGTCATATACCAACTATATTAAAAGTACAGAATCTGGTACTGTAAGTCTAGGCTGAATATTAGTTCCTATGGAGGTGTTGGTGAGAAAGGGCTTGTGTCTTATACTTAAGATTTACCTAAAAATAGAGTATAATCAACCTACACATTTAACTACTACTAACTCTATAATCTCCCTGTTTTTTCAGGAAGTGTTAGGTTGGCGCAAATATTATTGTGGTTTTTTGCCATTATTTTAAATGACAAAAACCACAATTCCTTTTGCGCCAACCTAATATTAGGCCAGCAGGGCCAGAGAATAGGCCATGCAAGTTGAATCTCTCTCTCTTTCCCCGTGTGTGTGTGTGTGTGTGTACCAAAGTAAAGTAACATATGCCTGAATCTTAATAAGAAACCAAATGAATTTTTAGATATTCTCCTATGGGATTTGCTTAAGTCTGAATTTTCATCCTTCAGTAGCAAATAAATCCAATGATTACAATATTCTGTACCCTTGTGAAGCAACAAATGTGAAACCAATTTACCTCTCATCATTTTAAACGTTTATGAGCAGGAATAATTTTGAAAGAAGTTAACTTACGCCGACATATATATGTTATAAATGAAATTGTAGTTAGTTTCTTGAAATTAAACATATTTACTCTGCCTCCTAATTCAAATGTTTGATGTACACTAGTGCAGGAAAAGTAATCATTCCAATTTCAGTCCAGAATAAGACTCAACACAAGTTGGACAAGAAAACAAGACTATCTCTATATTTAGAGGCGTTCCTGTTTCTGCGTATCTTTATACAACAGCACTTACTTTCAACTAAGTCAGAGCATGATGATTGCCAAGATAGGTAATATCAAACAATTAGACTTTATTCTATCCATCAATGAGGTTTTAGTCTAGTTTGGGAAGATAAAACCATTTCTATGGCAAAAATTTGATGTCTACAGGACCAATAACAAGCAAATGGAAACTTATATAAACCGTACGATACATAACACCTAAAGAAACCATGGCTACAGCTGCTAAGTGTCTGAAGAGATTAACCTGGAAGGGCTTCCCGGAAAGGTTTCGAGAAACTCATTAACTATATGCTAAGCACCGAGGATACTGAGACTATAGCAGTGAACAAATTAAATGAGTTCTGACTTCACAAACCTTAGGCTGTGGAGAAGACTGACACTGAATAAGAAAAATAGATGTGAGGAATATTAAAAATTGTAAATACTGGTGCTATCATGGCTCTAAACCAGTTTTGAGGCTACAAAAGGCCTCCCTGAGGAGCTGAAGGCCTTGACACAAATATGAGCATCATGTGTCCCAGGAACTGACAGGAAACCAGCCAGACTGGAGCATAAATCTTAAAGTAGAAACAGCAAATAAAAAAATTAAATAGAATAAAAGAGAGAGAAACTATTAATTCACATGAATTGCAGTGAAAATAGGAGGTAAAACTGAACTTTGTATCTTAAAGTAAAAATTAAATATGCAAGATGGAATCAAATGGCACTTTTCATATTAAGTGACCTAAAATTAAATGAAGATAACAATGTTTTTTCCTTTGTCCTGTTTTATTCTATTATGCAACTTGTGCAAGAGAAACTGGGTCCTATAGGTATGCATCCAAGGGATATATATGAAAGAATCACTGACATTTACTGATCTCTGGATTTTTCTTTAAAAATTATTGTTAATATTATTTTTGATTGACAAATCATAATAGTATACATCTATGGGATGCAATGTGATGTTTCAGTATATGTATATAATATGGCATGATTAAATCAAGCTAATTAACGTATCTATCGCCTTACTTAGCTATTTTTTTATGGATTTAAACATGATTTCCATCTGTTCTGAAAATTAAGTTATTCCAGGGTCTGCCAGATTATTTAGTCAATACATTATAACTTATTTAAAATAATTATTCCAAATTTTTAAATCCAGAGTACAAACACAGTCATATAAAACTATTTAAATATTTAATAAATAAAATATCAGTGTTTTAAGATATATAGTGCAATATATTCCATCAGTGATGTTTGGAGATCATTTAGTAAAGGCACGAAAGCTATCCTTTAAAGACTCACAAATGTTGACCTCATCACTTACATCTGACAAAATACATTTTAGCAAAAGCACATTTGTATTTGTTTGTGAACATTTTCAATGACTTAAAGGAGACATAGCTAAGTTCTACAGACATCACTATGTGCCAAAATATTGGGGAGGCAGGATATTTTTAGCAGATGATTTATAGATTGATTTCCTTCCAAGACAGATAAACAAGAGTACTGGGGCCTTAGTTGTTTTTCACAGAATACATGGTGGTTAGGTCACCAATGGGCCAAATTTGGGAAATAATACACTTTGAATCTGCAAGCTGCCATATAGGCACCCAAAACTAAAATTTTCAAAACCAGTTAGGTTATTAGGAATAAGAATTAGAATTCAAGCATATGATTCTTGGATAACTGTATACTGTATTTTAGCCTACATCTTTGGCATATATCATATTAAAAGATACTGTAGAGCAAACCATTGAAAATCTGCTGGAATTTGCTAGATACGAGTCCAAATCTTATTTCCATTTACCTCTTTCTAATGATGATTAGTCTATGCAATTCCTTTTAATATGACTCATATTCATTTCTTTCACATTTCATAGCAAAAATATCTACCTTCAGTTCTTCTATGATCATTATTCAAATGACATAAGCCACATAGCCAGTTGGAACTTCAGCACCTTGTCATCAGAGAAGGTGGGGACATCTGCAACTTTATCAGATAGGGATTATGGGAAAGATACTTGGTTCTTACACATGCATATAAGGCATAGGAATATGGGAGATCTGCCTGTGATTTGGTCAAGGTTTTGTTTCGGGGAGGTCTGATATAAATTGTAAGTCGCAGTAGCTTGATAGCAAATATGAAAAAGATAATGGGCAACAGTGCCATGACTCCCATGTATTGTCTCATCCTCTGTAAATGTGAGTTGGTTACTATGGGTCATGGAGTAAAAGAGTAAATATGGCTCCCTTAGAGGAACTGTGCTGCTAAACAAGGGAAGTAAGGCATATGGATGACATGTAATTCCTGGCCCCCATCAGCTTGTGGATTGAGACTATTAAAATCAAGTTGTAAAAACATGAATGAACTTGGAGGACATTATGCTAAGTGAAATGATCTCACAGAAAGAGAAATACTACATGATCTCATATTTGGAGTCTAAAAAAATGGAATTAATAGAAGCCGACAGTAGAATGGTGGTTACCAGGAGTCACGAGGTGGGGGAAATAGAAAGATGGTCAAAGGGTACAATTGTGCAGTGATAAAATGAGTAAGTTCTGAAAACCTAATGCACAGCCTGGTGACTATAGTTAGCAATAATATATTGTATACTTGATAGTTGCTGAGAGAAGAGATCTTAAGTATTCTCACCACAAATGAAGACATGAGGTGATAGATATGTTAATTAACTTGACTGTGATAATCATTACACAATGTATATGTATATCAAAACATCACATCGTACACATTAAATATATATAATTTTTATTTTTCAATTATACCTCAGTAAAGCTGAAAAGGAAAAGATCAAGGGATTTTTGCCTAGTCAGAGATGACTTGGTTGGACTAAACAAGGTACCGGGTATGGTTGAAGGCATTGTTTATAATGGGTAGGCCATGACACTCTAAATGCTTATCATGCCCAAAGGGGCATAGTATAGAAAGTGTCACTTTATGTAAAAGCTTTCTGTTTGCTGACCTTAACCACACTTAACCAACTGTTTAGAACACACCAGAAATCACCTTATTCCTAGACAAACCAGAGAGTTATAAGACTTTATTGGGTATGAGAATTGTTCACTTGAGGTCTTCAATATTGGACACTGACTAATGAATCAAATACTCAAATACTTTCTTTTGTGTAGCTTGCATATGAGTCACATACCTTAGAACTTCCTACCATTCACTGGCATGTCTGTGTGCCTCTTCTCATTGTCCCCTTAACTTGGAATATCTTTTAATTTTCTTCCCCACTAGTAAATTTGTAAACCTTTAAGGCTTATTTCAAAATGTTATCTCCTCTGTGAAGTCTTTCCTGAACTAGATTTAGCCCCATCATTCTTTGTTTGCCTTTCTGAGTTACTCCCGTAGACTGCAAATTCCTTAAAGATAGAATTAATCTCTTAACTATTCTTATTCTGTAACACTTAACACAGCATTTGAAATATTAATAACTACACTTTAGTAAAGCATACTGTATGTCGGAAACTTTTATAAACACTTTAAATATATTAACTTATTTCATCTTCATAACTATTCTATCATATAGTTATTGGAATTATATAATAGATCAAGGAACCAAAGCACAGATAAGTTAAACTTGATTTGAGGTCACACAACTTAACAAATTGCAATCAAGATTTGAATTCACCAATCTGGCTCCAGGATAAGCAGGTATTCAATATGTATTTGTGGAGGGCAATAAAATGTAATAATAGAAAGGGAACTTAGAAATCACCTTAGAAATTCTCTTTTCATAAATGAAGAAATTGAGGCCTGAAAAGTTGGCAAAGATAGTGTTAGCTAATTAGTGGCAAAAGAGAAATTAGAATTTGGAGTGTTTAATTTTTCTCTGCTCAATATTGCTCTCCTCGAAGGTTATTTCTAAGAAAGTTTAAAAATAATTTCCAAGAATTCATCAAAATTATCTCTCATTATCTGACTGAATTCAGTTCTCTTTACCTGAATTACATTTGGCAAAAAAGTGACGGGGAAGGAGATTACCTCTATTCATAGAAGCCTGGTCCTTCTGTCCTTGTTCTATCACTTATTGTGCATGTTTTTATCCAAATGCAAGTAACGCCACTTTCTAAATCACAAATCCATTTTAATGGATCATTAAACCAATTCCTATGTTTCCACAGTGATGGATGATGCCCCTCTCTGTAACTTGCCTCCATAATGACCATTCTATATTGTGCACCTATTTTTAGTAGGCTCTTCCACATGACCTTTCATGTATATCCTCCAATTGTTTCTCTTTTTTTGTTGTTGTTGTTCACTTCTCTGTATCCCTAGACCTGTGCATTCCCCTGAAATGTAAATCTCAGGGACCTTAGTGTTCTATTCAATTTATTCTAAATTTGACATTTGTTATCTATGGATAACAAGAGTCATTTCTCATGCTAAAGTGATGGGGTTGGCAGAAAGTTTTCTCCTTTGTGTGCAAAACTGACCGAGTGAATTATTTTCTTTTCCCCCTTCAAAAGAGGTTGAGAATGAGTGAATCTCTTTAAAAAAAAAACAAAAACAAAAAACTAATGGGTTGCCTTGATGGGCTTATATTTCTTGTTAAGGTCTAGCTGACTCTCAGAGACTGTGTATGTGTAGTACTTTTTTTTTCTTTTATTTTGCAGGTAGAAGTATGATAGTTGAACTTTATTGTGCTCTAGAAAAAGCAATAAACCCTTCTTCAAACTTCATAAGATAGCACAGTAAAAGGAACTCTACACCAAGAGGACATTTTCCCTTCAAAACAACAAAGCAGAACACAAAGTAAATCAAAGCATATAAACAGAGAAAGGAATTCGGTTACTTTTGACATTGAACTCCAGAAATAATTTACTTAAAAAGAGTTCCTCAGATACAGCTTGAAGTCTAAAGACGATCATTGATCATCAACTGGTATTCTCTCACTCCATCAGCACTCCATATACAAAGCAAGAGAGAACCCAGAGTAAAAACATTTAAATGGACAATATTTCATCTGTAACCTGGAAAGTCTTCTATGCTTGCTGTTGTATTGACTTTCCTACTTATCTCAGAAAATTGTGCATTTAATCATTTCTTGCTATTTTCTTTTTTTTCTTTGACTCTTTTCCAGTGAGAGAGTATAAGATTGTTTACCTAAAGATCTCAAAGTCTAGCAAGATAGGAAGCAAGCTGTTACTTAAGCAGGTTGCGGGGCGGGGGCGGGGGGGGGGCGGGGGGAGAGGGCATTATGGGCACAATGAAAATTAATCACTGGTTCTCTTTGCCTATCAAAATATATCGTTCACATAGGATCCCTTTCCACAATAAATTTAGATCATGCCTACTCTAGAATAGGAATCATAGCATTGCCACTTGTTGATGTTGTGAAGTAATTTATAATGCACAGAAATGATTTGAATACATGTCCCAACAGAGCTTTGTGAAGGAAACTCAAAGCTATTCTGACAGAACAATAGCAAATGCTAGCAGAGCAGGGACTGAAGCACTGCTGTAAACCCAAAATTATTCCAATATTCAGCTGCTAGGACAAAGAAGAAAAGCTTCACTACTGAACCTTTTTCATTTCACATAGCTGCTCAAACTTTAGAAAACTCATAGACCATAATCCATTAAAACAGCATCTATTACATCAAGTTCTAATTGCTAAACTTGCTGGCAAATCCTTGGGGTAAAGAGATTGCAATTCTTCCGTTTTCAATAAAGATTATTTGTAAAACTAAAAAAAAATCCATGAGACAATCTGATAGATTACTCATTATTCCTGATCTATGTTCTTGTTTATTTCTTAGCCCTACTTCTACAACTGATTAAAAAGCTTAGCCTAAATACTTTCACCATTTCAAAGAAACCATTAAAAAAAGCCTAAATACTTTCACCATTTCAAAGAAACCATTAAAAAAACCATTTCAAAGAAACCATTAAAAAAAACCATTTTTTTGGCCGGGCGCGGTGGCTCACCCCTGTAATCCCAGCACTTTGAGAGGCCAGGCGGGTGGATCACGAGATCAGGAAATCGAGACCATCCTGACTAACACAATGAAACCCCGGGTCTATTAAAAAAAAAAAAAAAAAAAATTAGCCAGGCGTGGTGAAGGGCGCCTGTAATCCCAGCTACTTGTGAGGCTGAGGCAGGAGAATGGCATGAACCCAGAAGGTGGAGCTTGCAGTGAGCTGAGATCACGTCACTGCACTCCAGCCTGGGCAACAGAGCGATACCACATCTCAAACAAAACAAAACAAAACAAAACAAAAAAACAAAAACAAACAAACAAAAAACAGTGCTGCTTTTTTTTCCTGGATTTTATGAGGAGAAAATTTAGATAATCTTTAAAAAATATGTACGATATACCAAACTATTTAAATAGACATTAGCATTTTCTGTTAAAGTACTGACATAGTATTTGCAACTTTTTAAAAATCATTTTTCTACTCTTGATCGTTTATAGTCAGAATCATTTCAGTCAAGTTTAGCACTATCCAAAAAAATCAGACAGGATGTTTTGCTTCACAAATAAGAAGTTACATATAAGTCCTGAAGCACAAAGTTTAAGTAAAGGATTTCAACAATGACTTATTAAGCAGATACTCATCATATTTCCTCCTGTGGGTTCTGTTATATAGTCCATATTCCTATGCTTAGAGCAGGGATTATTCTGCCTCATTGGCCTTAAACTACATCAGCCCTATAACCTCTACTTCCCCACAGATTTCAGTGATCTCCCAATTCTGTCGCTGAAAGCTTTTCCAACAAAGTACACATTTATATTATGATCACACCCCATATGTCCTCCATGAACTCTTATTAATTATTCAATACACATACCATTTTATTGCTCTGTGAAGTCTTCCATGGTTATTCCACACATGCTTTCTCACTGACCTCTGTGTATACCTCTGCTATATCATATAGTTCTGTGCTTATAACGAAGTTTTGATAATGCATTTCTGGCAGTAAAGGAGAGTAAAAGAGACCCTCCAAAGAGTTTGGATGAATTAGAGCAAAGTGGCTTACCATCAGTATAAAATTTCTTCTTTAAAAATTAGTTTAATTTTATTTTAGATATAGCGGGTACATGTGCACGTTAGTTTATTTATTTATTTATTTATTATTATTATTATACTTTAAGTTCTAGGGTACATGTGCATAATGTGCAGGTTTGTTACATATGTATACTTGTGCCATGTTGGTGTGCTGCATCCATCAACTCGTCAGCACCCATCAACTCGTCATTTACATCAGGTATAACTCCCAATGCAATCCCTCCCCCCTCCCCCCTCCCCATGATAGGCCCCGGTGTGTGATGTTCCCCTTCCCGAGTCCAAGTGATCTCATTGTTCAGTTCCCACCTATGAGTGAGAACATGCGGTGTTTGGTTTTCCGTTCTTGCGATAGTTTGCTGAGAATGATGGTTTCCAGCTGCATCCATGTCCCTACAAAGGACACAAACTCATCCTTTTTTATGGCTGCATAGTATTCCATGGTGTATATGTGCCACATTTTCTTATATGGAAATATTGCATGATGCTGAGATTTGGAATATAGATCCCACCACCCAGGCAGTGAGCATAGTATGGGTTAAGCAGTTTTTCAATCCATGTTTCCCTCCACCATTCCCCCTCCACTAGTCTGCAGTGTCTATTGTTCCCATGTTTATATGCATGTGAGTTCAATGTTTAGTTCCCACTTATAAGTGAGAACGTGTGGTATTTGCCTTTCTGTTCCTGCCTTAATTCACTTAAGATAATGACCTCCAACTGCATCCATGTTGCTGCAAAGAACATGATTTCTTGAAATCATGTGTTTTATCTGATAAAAATACCTTAAAATATTTCATGCTATGCCATTATGTGTCCTTTTATTTTAAATTATTTGTCATTAATAACATTGAAGTGTAAAATTATTTCTAATATTTAGCCTTTGTTTTGTGTTCTCTTTGCATTAGCACTATACACATTCAGTTTAAGAATCACCTTTTTAGATTCCCAACAAATGGAAAAGTGATATTTGTATAATATACATATTTTTTAAAAGACAAAACAATATGCAGCAGAAAATTTATTGCACTAAACACCTATATTAGAAAAGAAGTTTCTCAAGTAAATGACATCAGCTTCTACTTTTTTTATATTATACTTTAACTTCTGGGATACATGTGCAGAATGTGCAGGTTTGTTACATAGGTATACACGTGTCATGGTGGTTTGCTGCACCCATCAACCTGTCATCTACATTAGGTATTTCTCCTAAAGTTATCCCTCCTCTACCCCCACCCCCTACCAGGCCCCAGTGTGTGATGTTCCCCTCTTTGTGTCCATGTGTTCTCATTGTCAACTCCCACTTATGAGTGAGAACATGTGGTGTTTGGTTTTCTGTTCCTGTGTTAGCTTGCTAAGAATGATGGTTTCCAGCTTCATCCAAGGACATGAAAACATCCTTTTTTTATAGCTTCATAATATTCCATGATGTATATGTGCCACACTTTCTTTAGCCAGTCTATCATCGATGGGCATTTGGGTTGGTTCCAAGTTTATGCTATTGTGAATAGTGCTGCAATAAACATATGTGCACATTTGTCTTTATAATAGAATGATTTATAATCCTTTGGGTATATACCCAGTAATAGAATTGCTGGGTCAAATGGTGTTTCTGGGTCTAGATCCTTGAGAATCGTCACACTGTCTTCCACAATGATTGCTAATTAAACTAAAGAGCTTCTGCACAACAAAAGAAACTATCATCAGAGTGAACAGGCAACCTACAGAATGGGAGAAAATTTTTGCAATCTGACAATGTGGGTGAAGGATATGAACAGACACTTCTCAAAAGAAGACATTTATGCTGCTAACAAACAAACAAACAAAAAGCTCATCATCACTGGTCATTAGAGAAATGCAAATCAAAACTACTATGAGATACCATCTCATGCCAGTTAGAATGGTGATTGTTAAATAGTCAAGAAACAACAGAGGCTGAAGAGGATGGGTAGAAACAGAAATGCTTTTACAGTGTTGGTGGGAGTGTAAATTATTTCAGCTTCTATTTTTAACAAAAAAAAAGAAGAGCAAACTAACCCAGAGAAAAAGGAAGAAAATAAATAATAAAGATCAAAAGAGGAATTAGTGAAAAAGAAAACAGAAATTTAGAAAATCAATGAAACTAAAATTAGTTTTATTGAGATTAATAAAATTAATAAATGACTAGTCAAGAAATGGAAAAAAAAACAACAAAATATCAATCTGAGCAACGACAGAGATGACATAACTATAGATTCTATGGATATTAAAATAATAACAGAATATTATGACAATGGATTTTAAAACTTGGATGAAACGGGTGAATCTTTTGAAAGACAGAAACAAAAAGTCACTCATAAAAATAGAAAACCTGAATATCTTCCTATCTATTAAAGAAATGTATTAATAATTAAATATCCTCAGAAAAAGCAAATACCAGGCTCCATGTGGAAACTCTAATGAATTCTATCAAATATTTTGAAAAGAAATAATATTAATTCTTCAAGAACCTTAACAGAAAATTTGAGAAGGGAAAATATCTTCCAAATCATTTTATGAGTCCAACATTAACCTAATACCAAAATCATATAAAATATTACAGGGCCCGGCGCAGTGGCTCAAGCCTGTAATCCCAGCACTTTGGGAGGCCGAGACGGACAGATCACGAGGTCAGGAGATCGAGACCATCCTGGCTAACACGGTGAAACCCCGTTTCTACTAAAAAATACAAAAAAACTAGCCGGGTGAGGTGGTGGGCGCCTATAGTCCCAGCTACTCCGCAGGCTGAGGCAGGAGAATGGCCTAAACCCGGGAGGTGGAGCTTGCAGTGAGCTGAGATCCGGCCACTGTACTCCAGCCCGGGCGACAGAGCGAGACTCCGTCTCAAAAGAAAAAAAAGTGCAAAAAATATTACAAGAAAATAATACTGTGGACCAGTAATCTTCATGAGTATGGATGCAAAAAATTTTAACAAAACTTTAGCAAGTTAAATAAAACAATATTTAATAAAAACAATATGTTATAGTCCGATGGAGTTCAGTCTAGCAATGCCAGGTTAGTTTAACATTCAAAATCAATTAAATGTAATTCATTATATTAACGAATTAATAAAACACAATCATCTCAATTTATGCAGAGAAAGTATTTGTCAAAACCAACATCTATACATCTATTTATAATAAAAAGTTCTCAACAAAACTAAAAATAGAAGGAGATTTTCTCAACATGTAAAAGTTATCTATGATAAACTTACAGCTAACATCTATCATACTTATTGGTGAAAGGCTAAATTATTTTCCCTTAAGATTAGGAATAAAGCAAGTGTGTCTGCATACACCATTTCTATTCAACCTTGTACTGAATGTTCTAGTCAGTGAAATGAGGCAAGAGAAAAAATCTAAAGACATTCATATTGGAAAGGAAGAAGTCAAACTTTCCTTATTCTCTTATGAGAGAATCACCAATGTAGAAAACCTATGTGTTCTACAAATATTAGTTCTAGAATTAATAAGTAAGTTTAGCAAGCTTGCAGGATAAAAACCAATGTAAAAATATCACCAGCATTTTTATGAACTATAAATAAAAAATAGGAAATTAAAATTTAAAACATATTGTTTATGGTAACATTTAAGCACATGAACTATGGCACTGGTATAAAAATAGGCACATAGATCAATGAAACAGAATAGAGAACTCAAAAAGCCACATATCTACAGCCAACTGATCTTTGGCAAAGTCGTCAAAAACGCACACTGGGAAAGGATATCCTTTTCAATAAATGGTGCTAGGAAAATTGGATTTCCATATGCAGAAAAATAAAACTGGGCCCTTATCTCTCACCATATACAAAAATTGACTCAAGATGATTTAAATGTAAGACCTGAAACTATTAAAATACTGGAAGAAAACATAGAGAAAACTCTTCTGGATGGACACTGGTCTACATGAAGAATTCATAACTAAGACCTCAAAAGCACAAACAACAAAATCAAAAATAGACATATGGTATTTAATTAAACTAGAAAGCTTCAACACAGCAATAGAAATAGTCAACAGAATGGACAAACAACCTAGGAAATGGGAGAAAATATTTGCCAACTACACATCTGGCAAGGAACTGATATCCAGAATTTACAAGAACCTTAAACAACTCAACAATAACAACAACAAAATAAATAACCCCATTAAAAAGCTGGCAAAGGACATGTACAGATTTTTCAAAATAAGGCATATAAATGGCCAGAAAGCATGTGAAATAATGAACAATTTCACTTATAATCAGAGAAATGCAAATTAAAACTAATCAGAATGGCTGTTATTAAAAAGTAAAACAAAATAACAGATGTTGGTAAGGATGTGGAGAAAAGGGAACACTTATACACTGTTGGTGGGGATGTTAATTAGGGAATCCTCTATGGAAAGCAGTATGGAGATTTCTTAAAGAACTAAAAGTAAAATTATCATTCAATCTTGCAAATCCCATTACTAGGTATCTACCCAAAAGAAAATGAATCATTATTTTAAAAAGATAACTACACTTGTATGTTTATCATGGCACTATTCACAATAGCAAAGATATGGATTCAACTTGTACCCATCAATGGATTAATGAACAAAGAAAACATAGTATACATATACATACATAGAATGAAATACTATTGCACTATTAACAAATGAAATTGTATCTTTCACAGCCACATGGATGGAACTGGAGGCCATTATCTTAAGTAAAATAATTCAGAAACAAATAACTCAGAAGTCAAATACTGCATGTTCTCACTTATAAGTGGTAGCTAAACTGTGTGTACACATGGACATAGAGTGTGAAATAACAGACATTGGAAACTCAGAAAGGTGGGAATGTGTGGGGGAGTGAGGGACGAGAAATTACTTAATGGTATAATGTCCACTATGGCTACACCAAACACCCAGACTTCACCAATATGCCATATATCCGTGTAACCAAAAAATAAAACATATAAAATAATTAAGCAAAATATGTGTAATCCTTGTACACTTAAAAATACAAACACATTACTGAGATAAAATAAAAGCCTGAATGAGTGTAGAGATACCGTGTGTTTATGGGTTGGAAGACTTAATACTGTTAAAATGTTAATTCTCAAACTAATGTAGAAATTCAATACAATCCCAATCAAAATCTCAGCAAGTCTTTTTGTAGAAATGGACAAGACAATTCTAAACTTCATATGGAAATGTGAAAGATGTAGAATATTCAAGCCAATTTGAAAAAGAATGAAGTTGAAGGAATTACATGGCCCTATCTCAAGATTTATTATAAATCTACAGCCATAAATATAGTTTCTTATTGGCATAAAGACAGACATACTGATTAATGGAACAAAATTAAGTATAGAAATAGACCTGCTATAAAAGGTCAATTGATTTTTTATAGAGATTCAAAGGCAGGTCATTGGGGAAAGGATAGTCTTTTCAAAAAAAATACTGGAACACTTAAATATTCATATTCAAAAACAAGAATGAGCAAAAGAAATAAGTCTCAATTAATACCATGCATCGTAGACAAAATTTAACTCAAAATGATCATAGGACTAACTACAAGTGCTAAGACTACAAACCTCATAAAAGGAAAGATAGTGTAAATCTTTACGGCCTTAGACTAGGCAATGGTGCCTTAGATACAATAGTAAAAGCATCATCTGTAAAATAACACTGATAAATTGGAGTTTATTAAAGTTAGGAACTTATGTTCTCAGGTAAGAAAAAGAAATGACAAGCCACTGAGTTGAGTAAACATTTTTATTTCACATAACTAATATTTAATTTGTATCCAAAATATGTAAAATAATCTCAAAATTCAATAACAAAATAAATAATACAATAAATAACAGACAAAATATTTAAACAGATCCAGCACCAAAGAAGAGGTAATAAGCACATAAAAAAATGAACAATTAGCCACTGAAGATGTGCAAATCAAGACCACACACTTATTCAAACAAAAAAATATAAAAATGTATGCTATGTGCTCATACTAAGTGTTGGTGAGGATGTGGAGGACCTGTAACTCTCATATACTGCTGGTGAAAAACTGAAATTATACAACTATTTTGGGTAACAGTTCCTAGTTTCCTAGAAACTTGAATATCCTAAAAAGTTAAATATATACATGTCTTATGATCCAGCCACTCTACTCTTAGGTTTTTAACCAAGAGAAATGAAAATGAATGTCTACACAAAGACTTGTATATGAATATTCATACAAACGTTGTATAAAATACCCAAAAGCTGGAAGCTAAACAAAGGTGATTGGATAAATAATTGTGATCTATCCACACATATAATATTACTCATCAGTAAAAAGGAATGAATTATTAATACACACATCAACATCAAAGAATCTCAAAATAATTTTGCTGAGTGAAAGAAATTAGGCAGAAAATAGTATATATTCTGTGATTTGTGTATGTAAAATTCTAGAAAATGCAAACTAATCTATATTAACAGATTGAATGCCTGGAGAGGGGATTTGTGGCGGGAGTGACACAAGAAAACTTTGAGGGTGATGGATATGCTCAGTATCTTGATTGTGTTAACAATTTCACAGATACATAACTGTATCAAAACATTAAACTGCACACTTTTAGTAATGTGAACTTTACTTTAATAAAGCTTTAAAAACTCCATGAAAATGATGCATACTATTTCATTTTATGTTAGTTGATTATAAGAACTAACATATTTTAAATTATTTTCTACTGGGTAAAAGTGATGCTCAAAATATTTTTCTGGACACATTTAAAGCAGTGTGTAGAGGGAAATTTAAAGCACTAAATGCCCACAAGAGAAAGCAGGAAAGATCTAAAATTGACACCCCAACATCACAATTAAAAGAACTAGAGAAGCAAGAGCAAACACATTCAAAAGCTAGCAGAAGGCAAGAAATAACTAAGATCAGAGCAGAACTGAAGGAGATAGAGACAGAAAAACCCTCCAAAAAATCAATGAATCCAGGAGTTGGTTTTTTGAAAAGATCAACAAAATTGATAGACTGCTAGGAAGACTAATAAAGAATAAAAGAGAGAAGAACCAAATAGATGCAATAAAAAATGATAAAGGGGATATCACCACCAACCCCACAGAAATAAAAACTACCATCAGAGAATACTATAAACACCTCCACGCAAATAAACTAGAAAACTTAGAAGAAATGGATAAATTCTTGGACACTTACATTCTCCCAAGACTAAACCAGGAAGAAGTTGAATCCCTGAATAGACCAATAGCAGGCTCTGAAATTGAGGCACTAATAGCCTACCAACCAAAAAATGTCCAGGACCAGACGGATTCACAGCTGAATTCTACCAGAGGTACAAGTAGCAGTTGGTACCATTCCTTCTGAAAGTATTCCAATGAATAGAAAAAGAGGGAATCCTCCCTAACTCATTTTATGAGGCCAACGTCATCCTGATACCAAAGCCTGGCAGAGACACAACAAAAAAAGAGAATTGTAGGCCAATATCCCTGCTGAACATCGATGCAAAAATCCTCAATAAAGTACTGGCAAACCAAATCCAGCAGCACATCAAAAAGCTTATCCACCATGATCAAGTGGGCTTCATCCCTGGGATGCAAGGCTGGTTCAACATATGCAAATCAATAAATGTAATCCAGCATATAAACAGAACCAAAGACAAAAACCACATGATTATCTCAATAGATGCAGAAAAGGCCTTTGACAAAATTCAACAGCCCTTCATGCTAAAAACTCTCAATAAATTCGGTATTGATGGAACGTATCTCAAAATAATAAGAGCTATTTATGACAAACCCACAGCTAATATCATACTGAATGGTCAAAAACTGGAAGCATTCCCTTTGAAAACTGGCACAAGACAGGGATGCCCTCTCTCACCACTCCTATTTAACATAGTGTTGGAAGTTCTGGCTGGGGTAATCAGGCAAGATAAAGAAATAAAGGGTATTCAGATAGGAAAAGAAGAAGTCAAATTGTCCCTGTTTGCAGATGACACGATTGTATATTTAGAAAACCCCATCGTCTCAGCCCAAAATCTCCTTAAGCTGATAAGCAACTTCAGCAAAGTCTCAGGATACAAAATCAATGTGCAAAAATCACAAGCATTCTTATACACCAGTAACAGACAAACAGAGAGCCAAATCATGAATGAACTCCCATTCACAATTGCTTCAAAGAGAATAAAATACCTAGGAATCCAACTTACAAGGGAAGTAAAGGACCTCTTCAAGGAGAACTACAAACCACTGCTCAGTAAAATAAAAGAGAACACAAACAAATGGAAGAACATACTATGCTCATGGATAGGAAGAATCAATATCGTGAAAATGGACATACTGCCCAAAGTAATTTATAGATTCAATGCCATCTCCATCAAGCTACCAATAAGTTTCTTCACAGAATTGGAAAAAACTGCTTTAAGTTCATATAGAACCAAAAAAGACCCCGCATTGTCAAGACAATCCTAAGTCAAAAGAACAAAGCTGGAGGCATCACGCTACCTGACTTCAAACTATACTACAAGGCTACAGTAACCAAAACACCATGGTACTGGTACCAAAACAGAGATGTAGACCAATGGAACAGAACAGAGTCCTCAGAAAAAATACCACACATCTACAGCCATCTGATCTTTGACAAACCTGACAAAAACAAGAACTGGGGAAAGGATTCCCTATTTAATAAATGGTGCTGGGAAAATTGGCTAGCCATAAGTAGAAAGCTGAAACTGGATCCTTTCCTTACTCCTTATATGAAAATTAATTCAAGATGGATTAGAGACTTAAATGTTAGACCTTATACCATAAAAACCCTAGAGGAAAACCTAGGTAATACCATTGAGAACATAGGCATGGGCAAGGACTTCATGTCTAAAACACTAAAAGCAATGGCAACAAAAGCCAAAACTGACAAATGGGATCTAATTAAGCTAAAGAGCTTCTGCACAGCAGAAGAAACTACCATCAGAGTGAACAGGCAACCTACAGAATGGGAGAACATTTTTGCAATCTACTCATCTGACAAAGGGCTAATATCCAGAACCTACAAATAACTCAAACAAATTTACAAGAAAAATACAAACAATCCCATCAAAAAGTGGGCAAAGGATATGAACAGACACTTCTCAAAAGAAGACATGCATACAGCCAACAGACACATGCAAAAATGTTCATCATCACTGGTCATCAGAGAAATATGAATCAAAACCACAATGAGATACCATCTCACACCAGTTAGAATGGCAATCACTAAAAAGTCAGGAAACAACAGGTGCTGGAGAGGATGTGGAGAAATAGGAACACTTTTACACTGTTGATGAGATTGTAAACTAGTTCAACCATTATGGAAAACAGTATGGCAATTCCTCAAGGATCTAGAACTAGAAGTACCATATGACCCAACCATCCCAATACTGGGTATATACCCAAAGGATTATAAATCATGCTGCTATAAAGACACATGCACACATATGTTCATTGCGGCACTATTCACAATAGGAAAGACTTGGAATCAACCCAAATGTCCATCAGTGACAGACTGGATTAAGAAAATGTGGCACACATACACCATGGAATACTATGCAGCCATAAAAAACGATGAGGTTGTGTCCTTTGTAGGGACATGGATGCAGCTGGAAACCATCATTCTCAGCAAACTATCTCAAGAACAGAAAACCAAACACTGCATGTTCTCAGCCATAGGTGGGAACTGAACAATGAGATCACTTGGACTTGGGAAGGGGAACATCACACACAGGGCCTATTATAGGGAGGGGGGAGGGGGGAAGGATTACATTGGGAGTTATACCTGATGTAAATGACGAGTTGATGGGTGCTGACGAGTTGATGGGTGCAGCACACCAACGTGGCACAAGTATGCAAATGTAACAAACCTGCACATTATGCACATGTACCCTAGAACTTAAAGTATAATAGTAAAAAATAAATAAATAAATGAATAAATAGATAAATAAATAAATAAAACAGCACATTTCCATCTGAACTCTGGAATTTCCTACCTCCATACCTTTTGTCATGCATCACTATTACCTTTGTTTTACAAAAAGAAAACAGGAAAGAAAAGAAAAAGAAAGGCAAATCCTGAGGCAAAGAACAAATATTCCCCTTGTTAAAGGATGCAATATTAGGGAACAGGTATGAGAGACAGAGAGAACAAAGCAGGGAAGGGTGATAGAGCCAGTATGAGAAAACATTATTAAGTTTGCCTTCAAGAACTATGGGATATTGTGAAAAGACCAAATCTACATCTGATTGGGGTGCCTGAAAGTGAGGGGGAAAATGGAACCAAGTTGGAAAACACTCTTCAGGATATCATCCAGGAGAACTTCCCCAACCTAGTAAGGCAGGCCAACATTCAAATTCAGGAAATACAGAGAACGCCACAAAGAAACTTCTCAAGAAGAGCAACTCCAAGACACATAATTGTCAGATTCACCAAAGTTGAAATGAAGGAAAAACTGTTAAGGGCAGCCAGAGAGAAAGGTTGGGTTACACACATAGGGAAGCCCATCAGACTAACAGCAGATCTTTCGGCAGAAACTCTACAAGCCAGAAGAGAGTGGGGGCCAATATTCAAAATTCTTAAAGAAAAGAATTTTCAACCCAGAATTGCATATCCTGCCAAACTAAGTTTCATAAGTGAAGGAGAAATAAAATCCTTTACAGATAAGCAAATGCTTAGAGATTTTGTCACCACCAGGCCTGCCTTACATGAGACCCTGAAAGAAGCACTAAACATGGAAAGGAACAACCGGTACCAGCCATTATAAAAACATGCCAAAATGTAAACACCATCAATGCTAGGAGGAAACTGCATCAACTAACAAGCAAAATAACTGGTTAATATCATAACTGGCAAACTGGATAAAGAGTCAAGACCCATCAGTTTGCTGTATTCAGGATATCCATCTCACATGCAGAGACACACATAGGCTCAAAATAAAGGGATGGAGGAAGATCTACCAAACAAATGGAGAACAATGAAAAGCAGGGGTTGCAATCCTAGTGTCTGATAAAACAGACTTTAAACCATCAAAGATCAAAAGAGACAAAGAAGGCCATTACATAATGGTAAAGGGATCAATTTAACAGGAAGAGCTAACTATCCTAAATATATATGCACCCAATACAGGAGCACCCAGATTCATAAAGCAAGTCCTTAGAGACTTACAAAGAGACTTAGACTCCCATACAATAATAATGGGAGACTTCAACACTCCACTGTCAACATTAGACAGATCAACGAGACAGAAATTTAACAAGCATATACAGGAATTGAACTCATCTCTGCACCAAGCGGACCTAATAGACATCTATAGATCTATCCCAAATCAACAGAATATACATCCTTCTCAGCACCACATCACACTTATTCCAAAATTGACCACATAATTGGAAGTAAAGCACTCCTCAGCAAATGTAAAAGAACAGAAATTATAACAAACTGTCTCTCAGACCACAGTGCAATCAAACTATAACTAAGGACTAAGAAACTCAATCAAAACTGCTCAACTACATAGAAACTGAACAACATGCTCCTGAATGACTACTGGGTACATAACGAAATGAAGGCAGAAAGAAAGATGTTCTTCGAAACCAATGAGAACAAAGATACAACATACCAGAATCTCTGGGACACATTTAAAGCAGTGTGTAGAGGGAAATTTATAGCACAAATGCCCACAAGAAAAAGCTGGAAAGATCTAAAATTGACACCCAATATCACAATTAAAAGAACTAGAGAAGGAAGAGGAAACACATTCAAAACTATCAGAAGACAAGAAATAACTAAGATCAGAGCAGAACTGAAGGTGTGCAATATAATCTCCTGGTGTGCCATTTGCTAAGACCCTTGGTAAAGCGCAGTATTGGGGTGGGAGTTACCCAGTTTTCCAGGTGTTGTGTGTCTCAGTTCCCCTGGCTAGGAAAAGGGATTTCCTTCCCCCTTGTGCTTCCCAGGTGAGGCGATGCCTCGCCCTGCGTCAGCTCTTGCTGGTCGGGCTGCAGCAGCTGACCAGCACTGATTGTGCAGCACTCCCTAGTGAGATGAACCTGGTATTTCAGTGGAAAATGCAGAAATCACCCGTCTTCTGTGTCGCTTGCACTGGGAGCTGGAGATTGGAGCTGTTCCTATTCTGCCATCTTGCTCCGCCAGAAATAGGAACACTTCTACACTGTTGGTGGGACTGTAAACTGGTTCAACTGTTGTGGAAAACAGTGTGGCGATTCCTCAAGGATCTAGAACTAGAAATACCATTTGACCCAGCCATCCCATTACTGGAGATATACCCAAAGGATTATAAGTCATGCTGCTATAAAGACACATGCACATGTATGTTTATTGCAGCACTATTCACAATTGCAAAGACTTGGAATCAACCCAAATGTCCATCAGTGACAGACTGGATTAAGAAAATGTGGCACATACACACCATGGAATACTACGCAGCCATAGAAAAGGATGAGTTTATGTCCTTTGTAGGGACATGGATGCAGCTGGAAACCATCATTCTCAGCAAACTATCGCAAGAACAGAAAACCAAATACCACATGTTCTCACTCATAGGTGGGAATTGAACAATGAGATCACTTGGACACAGGAAGGGGATCATCACACACTGGGTCCAATTGTGGGGCGGGGTGGGATAGCATTAGGAGATATACTTAATGTAAATGATGGGTTAATGGGTGCAGCACACCAACGTGGCACATGTATACATATGTAACACACCTGCACGTTGTGCACATGTACCCTAGAACATAAAGTATAATAAAAAAAAATAAGAAAGCAATATGTTATCGATAAAAAAAAGAAAGCTTTGTAAATTTATCCACAATTTCTTCCACAAATTCTTTCCTCTGGGAGAACATAATCTTCCTCACCAACTTCCTCAGGTGTCAGTAATCTTATAGGACTTCCAGAGTGTTACTTCTAGGTAATTCAAGCCAAGAATGCACAACTTATTCTGTATGAGAAGACATAGTTGAAACTTATCCAACTCGTATTTTTGCAACACATTTATTTATCCTCTAATTTCCCTTTATTTTTACAAGGCATACTGACTCTTAGAAGGAACAAAACTCAAGAAACAGCAGGTCTAAATTATAGGCACAGCTGAGGATGTAGGTTTGTATCCATAAAACAAGATTTCAAAATTCCAAAGGTTCCTGGAGCACAAGAAAATTGAACATTAATCACCAAATCGAGTACACTATTATTTACTGGAATTCAGGGAATAAACCTAATTTTGTAATTCAGAATGAAAGGCATATCTGCATCACTGAAATGCCTCAATTATAGACTCATTTCATATATATATATATATATATATATATGTGTGTATATAGTTACTTTTAGTGTCTCTCATAACATGATACATAGACAAGAGTGATCTATAATAATACACCAAACCTCATTGATATTTGAGTGAAGTAAACAGGAGCCAGATCAAAGTGTGCCTTATATGTCAGGCTCAAAACTTAAATTATTTTCTGAAAAAATGTAGGACATTACTGAAGGGTTGTAAGTAGAGAAGCAATGAGATGAAATTTTAGATCATATTTTCTATAAAGCTCAATTTGGGAGCAATGAGAAAGGTGGATTGGAGAGGGCAGAACAATAGCAAAGAGACTATTCCTAAATTCATGTTGAAAAATGAACACCTGAAACTGTGCTAGTAAGAATGAAGAAAAGGGGATGAATTTGAGCAATAATTTGGATGTAGAATCAATTAAACCTCCACAGTAAGGGGGTTGGATGTAGGAGATAAGAAAAGAAGACAAATAGAAGGTCGTTCTAGGTCTCTCATTTGAGGAAGTAAGTGGATGGCAAGGCCATTTCTCCACACTTGAAGGCCACAGGAGGAGGAGCAGATTTGGGTACAAACATCATTCTGGATACGTCGAATGGCTAGAAATATAAAAAAGAAAATGTTTCATTCTGCTTTGTATTTTAATTCTACCCTTCTAACTTTCACCCATGGATTTACAGGCTTATACTCTTGCACAAAGTACAATACAGAGCCAGACACTGGGCAGGTTCTCAAATGCAGTTGTTGACTTGATTGGCACAATCCCTACCCCAGACTACTGACAACAGCAACCTGGGCAAGGAAAATGGGAAAGAAGAGGATGTTCATCTAGCCTAATGGAGCAAGGCTGAAGTCTGCAAATTATCCCTCCTGTCAGCTAAGTTCCTTGAGCTGCTGAGCAGCTGCCTGGAGAGAAGGTGGGACTATACCATTTGCAGAGGCGTCTTAGTTGTCATGACTGTGAATTGTGCTACAGCAAAACTGCCTTTCCTAAACTCACTCACTTGTTTCCTTCTCTGGAGCTGTACTATGGCCAAGACACATCTGTGGCCCTGAAAGAAAAATAAGTAGAACTAGCTATTTCTTCACTGGAAATTTAAATAATAGGCAAAGCAGTTCTTCAATGCTGTACCCAATTACAGCACAGCCCAATCAGCTGCCATTTGTTGGAGTAAATGGACTATTTAGGGTAAATTTTAAAATAGGGCTTGCATATCCTACTAAGATGATTTTTACCGTACAATAGTGCCATATTGTTGCTGTATTTAAAGTACTCATTTTGAGAGTGTGGAGACTGTGACAGCAACTTAGAAAATCTTTTCCACTTGCCACTTTATCATACATCCTTCAGAAGGATGCATGCCGCTTTTGCTCTCTGAACAGGCAAACAGATTCGCCTATGAACAGTTAACCTGATTTTTCACACTTTATACCCCGTCAGGAGCATACATTGCCTAGGTCAGCTTCATCCTCACAGCCATTCCAGAACTCTTGACACTAGACGTGGTCTTTACACAAAGAACAGATGTACTTTACTGACTTGGCCTTGAGACCCAAAAGTTGGCTTTGGAGCCACATTGTGAAACTGCAAGGAATGAAAACCCCAGCAGAAGAAGGGAAATGTTTATTTTGGAATAGTTGGACAATTTTAAATTCCTATGAGCTGTATGTTTACCTAGGCAGAATTGAGTCTCATTTATAGAATCCAAAAAGCTGTAGATCAGGCTACAAGCCTTGAAGCAGGGGAGGGTATACTTAAATACTTGTCCTTGCTCTGATGTTCACTAGTTGTGCACTCTTGGGCTGGCTACTTTATCTCTTTAGATCTCATTTTTCCCAACTGAAAAGTTATGGAGCAGGAAATGATGGTCTCCATGTCTTTCCTAGAGAAAACATATTCTAAACCTAATCATATGCCTAGGCAGATGCCTACTTAATAGGTTAATAGTCCTAACCAAAACCTAATCTGCCCCCAATTAAATTTTATGTCAGTTTCCCGCTGTTTTTGTAATTACTATTATTGCAATACATCCTCTAAATGAAGGCAGTGTCTCCATTAGGTTCCCAACAAATTAAAAACATGTATATCTCTAAGGATCTGCTCAGAGACAAAGATCCTAAGAAAACGGAACCCAGGACAAATACATTCTACATATATACTCCCCTGTGGTTTCAGAGCAGGGGCCTAGGAACCTGCCGTACATCAGTTCAAATCTGAACATCAACTCTGCTAGTTACTTGATATGGGAATATTTAAAAGTAATTAAACCACTCTGTCTCAGTTTCAACATCTGTAAAATTAAGATAATAATAGCAATTGCCTTATTTGGTTGTGAGCTCATGAGATAATGCATATAAAACTTTCCACTTGGTACAGTGCCTTCACATACGAAGTACTCAACAAGTGTTAGCTATTATTTTCTTTAATGGCATTGAGCAGAATTGAAGAAGGATTACATTACATACAGTCAACATAGGATGCTATATTAAACTATCATTCATAGTATGATCTCTGAATGGTACATATGGAAAGACCTGCCAGCTGCAATATTGGACATCTCCATTTCTCAATCCTGAAAAACAAGAGAAACTTAGCAGTTTTTACTTCTCACTTGCTTAGTATATTTTTAATAATTTCAGCTTTTATTTTAGATTCAGGGGGTACATGTGCAGATTTGTTAGATGGGCATATGGTGTTTTGCTGAGGTTTGGGATACAAATAATCCCATCACCCATATAGTGAGCTTAGTAGGCAACAGTTAGATCTTCAACTTTTGCCCCCTTCCACCTTCCCCTCTCTAATAACTCCCATTGTTTATTTTTCCCAACTTTATATGAGTACCCAATGTTTAGTTCTCACTTATAAATAGGAACATGTGATATTTGGTTTTTAATTCCTGCACTAATTTACTTAGGATAATAACCTCCAGCTGCATCCATGTTGCTGCAAAAGACATGATTTTGTTCCTTTTATGGCTGCATAATATTCCATGATGTATACATACCACATTTTCTTTATCCAATGCACCGTTGATGGGCACCTAGATTGATTCCATGTCTTTGCTACTGTGAATAGTGCTGCAATGAACATATGAGTGCATGTGTCCTTTTGGTAGAATAATTTATTTTCTCTTGGATATATACCCAATAATGGGATTGCTGGGTCGAATGGTAGTTCTATTTTAAGTTGTTTGAAAAATCTTCAAACTGTTTTTCACAATTGCTGAACTAATTTACATTCCTACCAACAGTGTATAAGTGTTCTGCAGCTTCCTCAGCATTTGTTGTTTCTTGACATTTTAATATTAGCCATTCTGACTCGTATGACATGGTATTTTCATTGTAGTTTTGAGTTGTAGGTCTCTGATGATTAGCAATGTTGAGCACTTCTACAAATATTTGCTGTCTGCTTGTATGTCTTCCTTTGAGAAGTACCTGTTTATGTATTTTATCGACCTTTTAATGGGGCTATTTGTTTTTTGCTTGTTCAATTGTTTAAGTTCCTTATAGATTCTGGATACTAGACCTTTGTGGGATACATAGTTTACAAATATTTTCTTCCATTTTGTAGGTTGTCTGTTTACTCTGCTGATAGTTTCTTTTGCTGTGCAGAAGCTCTTTAGTTTAATTAGATCCTAATTGTCAATATTTGTTCAGTTGCAATTGCTTTTGAGGACTTAATAGCAAATTATTTGCCAAGGGGAATATCCAGAATGATGTTTCTTAGATTTGTTCCTAGGGTTCTTATAGTTTGAGGTCTTACACTTAAATCATCAATCCATCTTGAGTTAATTTTTTAATATGATGAATGGTAGGAGTACAGATCCATTCTTTTGCATATAGCTAGCTACCTATTCTATTTATTGAATAGGGAGTTCTTTCCCCACTGGTTATTTTTGTAGAATTTGTTAAAGATCAGACGACTGTAGGTGTGTTGCTATATTTACAGGTTATCTATTCTGTTCCATTAGTCTATGTGTCTGTTTTTGTAACTATACTATGCTGTTTTGGTTATTGTAGTCTTATACTGTAGTTTGAAATGAGGTAATGTGAGGCTTCCAGCTTTATCATTTTTGCTTAGAATTGCTTTTACTACTCAGGCTCTTTTTTATTTAATATGAATTTTAGAGTCTTTTTTTCTAATTCTGTGAAAAATGATCTTGGTTGTTTAACAAAACTACTGTTGAATCTGTAGATTGCTTTGGGCAGTATGGTCATTTTAATGATATTGATTATTTCTCTCCACGCACATGAAATGTTTTTCCATTTGTTTGTGTCATCTCTGATTTCTTTCAGCAGTGTTTTGTAATTCTTGTTGTAGAGATCTATACACCTACCATGTACTCAGAAAAATTATAAATTAAATAAAATAAATAAATAAATAAGAGATCTTTACCTCCTCAGTTAGCTGTATTCCTGGGTGTCTCATTTTTGTGTGTGGATATGGCTATTGTGAATGGGATTAATTACATTCTCAATTTAGCCTTCAGATCGAAACTTGTTGGTGTATAGAAATGCTGATTTTTTTATGTATGATTATAAACTACACTATACCTATTGACTTCCCTTTTCACTTTCTATAAGGAGAATAAGAGGTAACAGAACTCTTACCCTCACCCCTCCTCCACTCTATTCCTATCAAGATATCAGATCTCATACTAGGCTATCTAGTCTGGCTAGTTTCCTGCCCTATTAATTCTTTTTCACTCAGCATATTTCACTAGAATCTCTGCTCAGTAAAGTCAGTGGGGTCACATGAGCATACTATTTTCTATAGTACCTTCTCTAAAAAAATGTAAAAGTGGAGGCTATCTATAAATGAAGATGGGAACCCTGGTGACCAGACTTCCTTAAGAGGTATTAAAAAAATCAGCTGGTTTGAAGTGCTTTACTTTAGCCAACTAAATGGAAACTCATTTGATATGAATGGGTCATTGATATGGTTGGGAGGAGAGATTTTCCCTTAAATTTAAATGACATAATTCAGGTTCATTTTGACACTCTAATAGATCAATATTTTTAAAAGTGTACATTAAAAATATTCATACACAGCTTTTAAACACATTTTGAAGTATAGTTCTAATTGTGACAATATGTATTCTATTGTTTGTAGAATGCCTACACATTAACATTGTCTTGGGTTTGTATTGAGTAAATCAATAATATTTTGACATGTCAGAGATCACAGGTATTTAAGCTGTTTTTTTAAAACTATACATTGCTTCTATTCTAATTGCCCAGATCAAAGAACAGTAGCCTAGAATGTTCTAATTGCAAAGCTTCTTGTGTTGCTAAAGCAGTCATTGTGTTGTTGCAGAAAAAAAAAAAGTGCATGTCTTGGGAAAGCCAAGTTTAAGGTTTTCATGGTACACTTTTTTGAATTATTTTTCTTCATGTTGTTTTAGATAACAATTTGTTTTAAACAGTATTG
This sequence comes from Piliocolobus tephrosceles, assembly GCF_002776525.5. Taxonomy (NCBI): domain Eukaryota; kingdom Metazoa; phylum Chordata; class Mammalia; order Primates; family Cercopithecidae; genus Piliocolobus; species Piliocolobus tephrosceles. The sequence goes on along the minus strand of NC_045445.1, from coordinate 32,017,536 downwards.
TCCGCTGTGGATTGCAGTACGGATTTTGAATGTCAGACTATTTGACTCTGGATTAATTCCCTCATTCGATGATAACTCATTTCCTGCCTCTTTAGCTAGCATTTTGAAATATCTTCACTTGGCTTTATATTGAAGAAGGTGGGAGGGTTAAGAGAGAGCTCAAAGAAAGAAACTTCCTTAAGAAAAAGGGTTGCTAGAAGGAGAGAAAAGCAATAAAAGATTTAAGCTAAGATAAGAAATTGAGGTGCTCTAAAAATAAGAGGCAAAACATTCCATATTTTTCTGGTCTATGAAAAATCGACCAAAACACAAAATGACATTATTTAAGTCTAGGCAGGAAGGAAGAGTATCAGAAATGCCACTTGTAATTGTATGTTCATTAGTAAGAAATTGATCTGCTATATTCAGTTGAAAATTTGCAGCTCCCCTGGGGATGAGGCTTCAGATACATGCTAATCATTTCCCTGAGCCCTTAAAAGAATTCTCAGAGCACCTTTCCTTCAGGGTTTGCACATACCTCAAATACCCTATACTTTGAAACAGATACCAAATTTTCTCTAGCTTATAATTACAGAAAACAGCCACCTGCTTAACTTCAGTGTCTTTGCTACAAAGTGAGGTTATTTTAATAAATAAATATGTTAAAGAATAGATACTATTTAGAAGACTATAGACACAAGCCTCATTTACAAAAGAAATCTTAGTTTAAGGACCTTGGGAGTAGGACAGTGGTGAAATGATTCGTGGATGCTAATTCCTACAACCTAGAAAGCCATCTGACTGGATAAAGCACTAGGCTAGAATATAGAATTGTTATTTGTCAATTAGAAAATAGTAAAAAAAAAAATAAAAAAAGAAAAGAGAGAGAAAGACAAGGAGAAATTAACAACACAATTTAGAGTAGCACCAAAAATATGAAATATTTAGGGATAAAACAGACTAAGGATCTCTAAGACTTGTTTACAGAAATTACAAAATATGGCTAAGATAAATCAATGTACTATTTAAAAAAAAAATAGGAGAGGTTTTCTGTTTCTTTTTCTTCCATGTTTGGGTTCAGGTTCCACTGCACTCCCTGATGAGACAGCTCTGAGTAGGTATTTATTACTTTGGGAAGCCAGGTGCAAAATTCTCCTCTATCAGCTTGTGTAATAATACTCCAGGCAGTTTATCATTATTTCTGAAGAATCTTCACGCTGTTCTGGGCTTCAACATCAAGTAGTTAATGTCCTACAAACCTAAATGAATGAAAGGTGTCCCTAATAGAAGAAACTTTGGGCTTTAATGCAATGGGTTGTACCAAAATAAATCTTGCCCTGAAGTTCTTTCCTTTGCCAGCTTAAATGTTGTACTTATGATTTCTTAAAAATGAGATTCATCAGTTCTGCAGAGAAGTAGCTGTACCTAGTTCCTGATGTCATGAAAGGAGGCAAGAGAAAAGGTGAGTACCTTGCAAAGAGAATTAATGGAAGTTGTGGAAAAGTTGAAGAACATCTATAGTCAAGTCTTGCTCTGAGCAAACAATTAGAGCAGGTGAGTTCCTCTGAAGAAGTCCCCCCACCACCACTTTGTCTTTCTGGCATCTGGTACCTTTCTTTTGTCTGTCCTATTAGCAAACAGTGCCTTCATACTGCACATGGCAGGTATGTGGGGGCATTGCCTCAGACTCTCAGATTAAGTTTTCTTCCTTTCTTCTCCCCACTAGACTTAACTATAAACTATACTTCTTTTTGTAAATCACTTTTTTTTTCAACTAGGCTCTAGTTTTATGTACAGAAAATAAAATAATCTGGTATTGCTCACTAATCAGAAATAACTATATAATGCCTAAATTTGCCATGTAAATGGTGCATCTATAAATCTCTAACAATGGCATTTCCATGGCATTTATATTAAGGTGTATAATGGAAAACTTGGGAAAGTTAGGGAAGAGATTTTCTGTCACTATTTATATTCAGTTCTTATTCCATCTATATGTGATAACAACTTTGTTGCAATCCAAACAGTTTCTGAAAATGACAAGTCCGTGATAAATTCTATTTGCCAAGCTGAATTATAGAGTCTGGATTAGGGGATATAATGGGACTAAGCTTTTATTTTTTTCCTACATGTACTATTTACCCATGATTTCTTTGCCATAAAATTTATAAAATGGAAGGATCACTGGTTCTTTTGTTTTTCCTCCTATTCAATTGTCCATTTTGACTCCTGGATATCAACAAATGTCTTTGGATATAGGCTCTAGAAGTTTTTAACGTCAATCCTCTCCAAGAAAAAAAGAAAAAGAAAAAAATAGCTTCAAATTTTAAGAAAAATAATTTCATTCATATTTGTTTTATGTATATAATTTTAATAAATTTAATTCATTTCTGACCTAAAATATTAGCATATTAATCTTAAAGTAGGTAATAAAGATATGTTGTCTTTTCAGCTGTTCGAATTCAGCATAGCTGATTCTTTCCAATTATCTATTTTGGGGTTCTGCCACTCAGAAAAAAATATGACAAGTTAGAGTAAAATATTAATATAAAAAAGGAACGTTTGTAGATGTGAATCTGTTTTTAAATTATCATTTTTCCAAGCTTCCCAAATATATCAACAATCATTTTATTTATTTTCCCACTGTACTCCTAACCCCTTCTTCCTCGTATGTACCTAATATTTTCTTCCCATCTTGACCCACACCCTAAAAGCAGTTCACTACCCCACAACCTTCAACCACTGCCAAATATTTGGAACAGTGTTTTCTAGTCTAAACAGAGATAGCCTTGATACAGTGTGGCTATTGAAAATAATTTCTCCTCAGGGAGGTCTGGTGCTCTTCAATCTGGAAGGTGAAATGTCCGTATAGGTTTTTATATATTGTATTACTTTGTTCTCTCACTGGTAGTAAAAACATACCTGGGACTGGGTAATTTATAAAGAATAGAGGTTTAATTGACTCACAGTTCAGCATAGCTGGGGATACGTCACAATCATGTCAGAAAGCAAATAAGGAACAAACTCATGTCTTATATGGTGGCAGGCAAGAGAGAGTATGTGTAGGGAAACCACCCTTTATAAAACCATCAGATCTCATGAGACATTCACTATCATGAGAACAGCACAGAAAAAAACTACTCAGATGATTCAATTCCTTCCACTGGTTCCCTCCCAATTATGTGAAGATTATGGGAGCTATAATTCAAGATGAAATTTGAGTGGAGACACAATGTCTAAGCATATCATTCCACACCTGGCCCCTTCCAAATCTCATGTCCTCACAATTCAAAACACAATTATGCCCTTCCAACAGTCCCCCAAAGTCTTAATTCATTCCAGCTCTAACTCAAAAGTGTATGTCCAAAGTCTCATATGAGACAAGGCAAGTTCCCTCTGCCTATATGCCTGTAAATCAAAAGCAAGTTAGTTACTTCCTAGATCCAATGAGGGTACAGGCATTGGGTAAACACACCCATTCCAAATGGGAGAAATTGACCAAAACAAAGGGGCTACAGGCCCCATGCAATTCCAAAATCCAGTAGGGCAGTCATTAAACCATAAAGTTCCAAAATGATCACTTCTGACTCCATGTCTCACATCCAGGTCATGCTGATGCAAGAGGTGGGGTCCAACAGCCTTGAGAAACTCCGCCCCTATGGCTTTGCAGGGTAGAGCCCACTCCTGGCTGCTTTCATGGGTTGGCGTTGAGTGCCTGTGGCTTTTCCAGGTGCATGGTGCAACCTGTTGGTGAATCTACTATTCTGGAGTCTGGAGTATTGGTGGCCCTCTTCTCACAGCCCCACTAGGCAGTGCCCCGGTGTTGGACTCTGTGTGGTGCTCTCACCCAACAATTCCCTTTTGCACTGTCCTAGCAGAGACTCTCCATGAGGGTTCTGCCACTGTAGCACACCTCTGCTTGAACATTCAGGTGTTTCCATACATCCTCTGAAATCTAGGCAGAGGTTCCCAAACCTCAGTTCTTGACTTCTGCACACTCACAAGCCCAACACTACATGTAATCCACCAAGACACCAAGACTTGGGTCGTGTACCCTCTGAAGCCATGGCCTGAGCTGTACCTTGACCCCTTTTAGCAATGACTGGAGCTAAAGCCACTGGGATGCAGGAAACCAAGTCCCGAGGCTGCACACAGAAAGGGGAGGCTGGACCTGGCCCAAGAAACCATTTTTCCCTCCTAGGCCTCCTTGTCTGACAGAAGGGGTTGCCATGATTGTCTCAGACATGCCTTAGAGACTTTTTCCCCCATTGTCTTGGTGATTAACATTCACTCTGTGTTACTTATGCAAATTTCTGCAGCCAGCTTGAATTTCTCCCCAGAAAATGGATTTTTCTTTTATATTGCATTGTCAGGCTACAATTTTTTCAAACTGTTATGCTCTGCTTCCTCTTGAACACGTTACCACTTATAAATGTCTTCCACTAAATAACCTCAATCATCTCTCAAGTTCAAAGTTCCACAGATTTCTAGGGTAGGGGCAAACTGCCACCAGCCTTTTTGCAAAATCATACCAAAGTCATCTTTGCTCCAATTCCCCAAAATTTCTCATCTCCATCTGAGAGCACCTCAGTTTGGACCTTATAGTGCATATTATTATCAGCATTTTGGTCAAAACCATTCAACAAGTCTCTAGGGAAGTTCCAAAATTTCCCACATCTTCCTGTATTCTAAGCCCTCCAGGTCTCTAGGAAGTTCCAAACTTTCCCACATTTTCCTATCTTCTTCTGAGTCCTCCAAATGATTCCAATCTCTGCCTGTTACACAGTTCCAAAGTTGCTTCCACATTTTTGGGTATCTTTATAGAAGTGCCCTACTACCCAGTACCAATTTACTGTACTAGTCTGTTATTACATTGCTAATTAAGATAAATTTGAGGCTGTGTAATTTATAAAGGAAAGAGGTTTAATTGACTCACAGTTCCACATGACTGGGGAAGCCTCACAATCATGGTGGAAGGCAAATGAGGAGCAAAGTTACGTCTTACATGGCAGCAGACAACAGAGATTGTGTGTAGGGGAACTCCCCTTTATAAAACCATCAGATATCATGAGACTTATTCACTATCGGGAGAACAGCTTGGGAAAACCCACACCTATGATTCAATTACCTCCCACAAAGTCCCTTCCATGACACATGGGGATTATGGGAGCTAAAATTTAAGATAACATTTGAGTGGGGACACAAAGCCTAACTATATCATATGTCACAAGTGTAAGTCAGTGCTCTCACCTGCTCCATGGTCTTTAAAGTAAACGGATGTATTTCCATTCAGCAATATAGAATAACTGCATGCCAGCCTTTATGAAAAAGAAAAGTGAGACTTCCAAATTATGTGCTTTTCAGCTGAAATAAATAATTTCAGGAAAGTTATACAGAGAGACTATCCAGTTCCACCTCTCCTCTGGTTATGTATAGTAGTCATTTCTTAGTTGCTTCCCTGGTTTCTTTTTCTCCTTTCTAACAGGACTTGAATTTCTCAGTCAAAAATATTGGATTGGATTGACTTCACCTCCAGCCTTTTCTGTAAGAGGACTTTAATTGACTTAAACCAATTGGTATATTCCCTCTCTGCAGAGATATTTTTGGCCCAGAGATGAACATATAAAAATTTTAAGCTATTTATATTTGAAGAAACATTTGCTGTAGGTTTCTGAGGAAGAAATTTTCTCTCACTTCAATGGAAGATACATAAAAAGATGTTCTTTCTCACACACTAAATATTAACAAAGAAGCTTAATAAACTCAGGAGCTATAGGCAGCCATATTTAGACTTAGAACAAGCCAATTTTAGAGTGAAGCTAACATAATGAAATAAAATTGGAGAGTTAAAAATAAAAAGAATATTTCTTTATCATTGACCTTCTATTTCAATCTTTACCTGAAGTATAAGTTAACTCTAAAATTTGTGTGTGCCAATAATGTGTCTTCATTTAAGCCAGTGTGTCCTTTGTTGCTGAAAATTGTTACTTCCAACACAAAGCAAAATCACCAAAACTGTATTCTAACATAAACGTACAAAAAAACTTAAATCAGGAACACAGTAACTACAAAGTCACCTGGCTGAGATTCATTTTAGTGTTATAAACTCAGTGTTTATCAAGTGTTTTTATTTTAAGGATTAATATGAAGATCTTATATAAAACTGCTGTACAAATACCTGCTAAAGACATTTTATACTATATTGCTCTTCTTCTGAGGAAAGGGTAGTAAACAATCCCACATTAACAAAATAGGGAAAGATATGTTATTTCTGGAGAGTGGAGGAAAAATATCTGTGCTCCTGGAGAAGGAATAGGACATACTCTTAAGTCCAGGATCTTATGCCAGTACAAGACTTAGGAAAAGAAACTGGCTCCCAAACAAGATATATCAGATATAAGGCACAGTTTGATTGCCACAAGGAAATACCAGTAATGCTGAGAAAGATTGATTCCCAAATTTCAGATGCACAAGTCATAGCAAAGATTGCATCTAGACCAGGAGAACCCAGAGAAACCTCTTGTCCCTATGAAAAGACTAGACTAGCAAGTAACAGAAGTCTTGTTGTTAACCTCCAATGTTGGGGGTGGGGCATGGCATATGCTTGCATAGTTGACAGACCTCTTTGGGACAGAGAATGAAGCACAAACACAGAGAAAACCCCTCCAGAAGTCAAGGCCCCATTCCAAACAAGGTAAAAGCAGTATAATGCTATTTGATATCCGTGGTTCACTGAAGGTAAAGATAGCAAGAAAAATATAAAAACCAGCTCAGTTCCTGAATAGATTGACCCAATGTCCTGTCAAGAAAACCTGAAAGTATGCACAGTCTATGAGCCCTCAGATAGTTAATTACTTGTATGCAACAACTACAAAAGTAGGCAAAGGTGCCCGCTCCCTGTCTTCCTTGTGCCACAAGATGATAATGAAACAAAGGAGTACAGATGGCTACAAAACATATGATGAGGTACAACTTGTGTCATGCTGCACCTAATTACTTTTATACCTGCAGCTCTATCCTAAAGAGGAAAAGACAGAAAGCTTCTATGCCTTATTAAAATCTAAGAGGTGCTGAGAAACTGTCTCATGATAGCCTCCTAGGAAGATAAGGAGGAGAGTGAGAAGTAGCCTTGCAGCAGGTTCTCACAAGCCTCATATGTTCACATGTGCATATCACAATGCATTCTGCAAAGACAGGCTTTGTCTATGTAGCCTATGTGAATAACTGCAAAGTAATCAGGACATCAGCATAGAACTGTTCTTGTACACACACCAAAACAACCTAAAAACTTAACAGAAGAAGAGACATGTCCATCTCTGGGCATAAATTATATTTACCTGACTCTTTACTGTTTCTAGATACAATGTCTAGAATTAAATTAAAAATTACTCAGACAGACAAGAATATAGAAAAAAGGCTAAAGAAGTATGAACAAAATCTTCTAGAAATATGGGATTATGTAAAAAGACCAAATCTACAACTCATTAGCATCCATGAAAGAGAGGGAGAAAAAGCAAGCAACTTGGAAAATGTATTTCAGGATATCATCCATGAAAATGTTCCCAACATTGCTACAGAGGGCAAGTTTCAAATTCAGGAAATGCAGAGAACCCTTGCAAGGTATTACATGACATGACCATCCCCAAGACACATAGTCATCAGATTCTCCAAGATCAAAATTTAAAAAAAAATGTTAAAGGGAGATAGAAAGAACAGTTCACTTACAAAGAGAATCCCATCTGGCTACAGTGAAATTTTCAGAAAAGATCTACAAGCTGGAAAAGACAAGTCATTCTTTTCTTTAAGAATGCTTAATATTGGCCCGTTCAAGAAAGAATTTCATATTCAGACAAACTAAGCTTTATAAGCAAAAGATAAGATACTTTTAGGACAAGCAAATGCTAAGAGAATTAATTACCACCAAACCTGCTTTACAAGAGATCCTGATGTAAAAGATAAATATGGAAAAGAAAAACCATTACTGGCACTGCAAAAATACAATTAAGCACATAAATCATTGACATTATAAAGCAGCCACACAAACAAGTTTGCATAATAACAGGCTAACAAAAAATCATGAGATCAAATCTGCACATATCAATATTAACCTTGGAATGTAAATGGGCTAAATGTCCTAAGTAAAATGCACAGAATGGCAAGTTGGATAGAGAAGCAAGACTCAATGGTAGGTTGTCTTCAACAAACTCATCTTTAATACAATGACACCCATAGTCTCAATGGAAAGGGATTGAGAAAAATCTACCAAGCAAACAGAAATCAGAAAAAAAGCAATGGTTGCTGTTCTAATTTCAGACAAAACAGACTTTAAACCAACAAAAAAATTTAAAAAACACAAAGAAGGGCATTGTGTAATGGTAAAAAGTTCAATTCAACAAGAATATCTAACTATCATAAATATATATGCACCCAACAGAGGAGCAACCAGATGAATAAAACAAGTTTCTAGAAACCTATGAAGAGACTTGGATAAACACACAATAACAGTGGGAGACTGCAGCACCCCACTGACAGTATTAGACAGATCATTGAGGCAGAAAACTACTGAAGATATGTAGGATCTGAACTCATTAATTGATCAAATGACTCCAATAGTCATCTACAGAACTTTCCACCCAAGCACAGAATATATATTCTTTTATCTGCACATGGCATATGCACTGAAATTGACCACACAGTCAGTTATAAAACAATCCTCAACAATTAAAAAAAGATGTCATACCAACCACACTTTCAGACCAGAGTACTATGAAAATATAAATCAGTGCTAAGAAGATCATTAAAAACCATAGAATTACATGGAAATTAAACAACCTGCTTCTAAATGACTTTTAGGTAAATAATGAAATTAAGGCAGAAATCAAGAAATTCTTTGAAACTAATGAGAAGAAACATACAGCATATCAGAATCTCTGGGACACAGCTAAATCAGTGTTAAGAGGGATGGTTATAGTGTAAAGCACCCACATCAAAAACTTACAAAAACTTAAATTAACAACTTTACTATTACACCTGAAAGAACTAGAAAAACAAAAGGAAACTAACCCCAAAGGTAGCAGAGGACAATAAATAACCAAAATCAGAGCTGAACTGAAATAAATTGAGCCACAAATAACCATACAAAATAACACATTCAGATTTTTTTTTAAAAAATTAATAAGATAGAGTACTAGCTAAAACAATGAAGAAAAATGAAAGAGAGAAGATCCAAATAAGCAAAATCAGAAAGGACAAAAGGCACATTACCAAAGACTCCATAGAAATAATAATAATAGAAAAATCAGCCAGGTGCAGTGGCTCACACCTGTAATCCCAGCACTTTGGGAGGCTGAGGTGGGTGGATCACAAGGTCAGGAAATCAAGACCATCCTGGCTAACATGGTGAAACCCTGTCTCTACTAAAAATACAAATAAAATAAAATAAAATAAAAATTAGCCAGGTGTGGTGGTGGGCGCCTGTAGTCCCAGCTACTTGGGAGGCTGAGACAGGAGAATGGTGTGAACCCGGGAGGCAGAGTTTGCAGTGAGCCAAGATCGCTTCAGTGCACTCCAGCCTGTGAGATAGAGTAAGACTCTGTCTTAAAAAAAAAAAAAATACCTCAGAGACTAATATGAACATCTGTATGCACACAAGGTAGAAAACCTAGAAGAGATGCTTAAATTCCTGGACACATACAACTGCCCAAGACTGAACCAGGAAGAAATTGAATCCCTAAAGAAAAAAATAATGAGTTCTGAAACGTAGTAATAAAAATCCTGATGACTAATAAAAGCCCAAAACAAGAAGGATACACAGCCAAATTCTATAAGACATGTAATGAAGAGCTGGTACCATTCCTTCAGAAAGTATTCCCAAAATTGAGGAGAGATGACTCTTCCCTAACTCATTCTATGAGGCCCACATAATTCTGATACCAAAACCTGGCAGAGATATAGCAAAAAAGAAAACTTCAGGCCAATATCCTTAATGAATACACACATAGAAATATTAAACAAAATACTAGTAAACTGAATCTGGGAACACATCAAAAAGCTAATCTACCAGGATCAAGTAGGCTTTATCCCTGGGATGCAAGGTTCATTCAACACATGCAAATCAATTAAAATGGTCCATCACATAAACAAAACTAAAAAGATAAGCTACATAATTGTTTCAATAGATGCAAAAAAAACCTTTTGATAAAATTCATCATCTCTTCATGTTAAAAACCCTCAACAAATTAGGCATTGAAGGAACATACTTGAAAATAATAAGCCATCTATGAAAACCCCTCAGCCTACATCATAATAAATGAGAAAAAGCTGGAAGCATTCCTTTTGAAAACCAGAACAAGACAAAGATGCCCTCTCTCTCTCTCACCATTCCTCTTCACTAGAGTACTGGAAGTCCTAGCAACAGCAATCAGACAAGATAAAGAAATAAAACGTATCCAAATAGGAAAAGAGGAAGCCAAACTATCCATGTTTATAGATGATATAATTCTATACCTAGAATACCCCATAGTCTCTCCCCAAAGTCTCCTTGATCTGTTAAGCAACTTCAGCAAATTTTAGAATACAAATTCAATGTACAAAAATCTATAGGATGCCTACACACAAACAACATCCAAGCAGAGAGTCAAATCAAGAACACAATCCTATTTACAATAGCCACAAAAAAAGAATAAAATATCTAGGAATACAGCTAACCAGGGAGGTGGAAGATCTCTACAAGGAGAACTACAAACCACTGCTCAAAGAAATTAGAGATAACACAAACCACTGAAAAAATATTCCATGCTCATGGATAGGAAGAATCTACTTTGTTAAAATGGCCACACTGGCCAAAGCAATTTACAGATTCAATGTTATTTCTATATATCAAAGACACATTTCATGGAATTAGAAAAAAAAATAAAATTCATGTGGAACCACAAAAGAGCCAGAATAGCCAAAGCAATCCTAAGGAAAATTAAAAAAAAAAAAAGCTGGCAGTATCACATTACCCACTTTCAAACAACACTTCAAGTCTACAGTAACCATACAGCATACTACAGGTAAAAAAACAAAGATATAGACGAATGTAATACAATAGACAGCCCAAAAATAATGCTGCACACCTGCAACCATCTGATTTTTGATAAGTTAACAAATGCAACCAATGGGGATAGGACTCTCTATTCAATCAATGTTGCTGGGATAGCTGACTAGCCATATTCAGAAGATTAAAATTAGAACCTTTCATTATACCACATACAAAAATAAACTTAAGATGGATTAAATATTCAAATGGAAAACTCAAACTATAAAAACACAAGAAGAAAACCTAAGAAATACCATACTTGACATAGAACCTGGCCAATATTTCATGATGAGGACGCCAAAAACAATTGTAACACCTTCAGAATGGAAGAAAATATTTGCAAACTATGCACCTGACACAACTGACAACGGTCTAATATCCAGAAGCTATAAGAAACTTAAACAAATTTACAAGTGCAAAACAAACAACCTGTTAAAAAATGGGCAAAAGACATGAACAGACATTTCTCAAAAGAAGACACACACAACCAAGAATATGAAAAAATGTTCAGCATCATTAATCATTAGAAAAATGCAAATCAAAACCACAATGCGATACCATCTCTCATAAATCAGAATGACTATTAAAACATCAATGAACAACAGATGGTGGCAAGGCTGTAGAGAAAAAAGAAGGCTTATACACTACTTGAAGGAATGTAAATTAATTCAGCCATTGTGGAAAGCAGTTTGGCAATTTCTCAAAAAACTTAGAATTACCATTCGACCCAGAAATTTCATTATTGAATATATATGCAATGGAATATAAATTGTTCTACCATAAAGACACATACATGTGTATGTTCATTGCAGCAGTATTCACAATAGCAAAGACATGGAATCAACTTAAAGGCCCATCAATGGCTGACTGAATAAAGAAAATATGGTATGTATAAACCATGGAATACTAAGCAGCCATAAAAAAGAATGAGATCTTATTCTTTGCAGCAACATGGATAGAGCTGGAAGCCATTATCCTAAGTGAACTAACACAGAAACAGAAAATCAAATATCACATGTTCTCACTTTTAAGTGGGAGTTAATATTGGTTACATATGGACATAAAGAAGTGCACAACAGACAATGGGGCTTACTTGAGGGTGGAGGGTGAGAATCACAAAAATATTTATTGAATACTATGTTTATTACCTGGATGACAAAATAGCCTGTACAGCTAACCCCTGTGACATGTAATTTGCCTATATAGTAAACCTGCACATGTACTCCTGAACCTAAAATAAAGTTTAAAAAATCTAAAAATTCTGAGACAATTAAAAATCAAACAAAAGAACACAATACATTGTCAAGTGACAATGTGAACAATAGAACATGATTAAGAGATGACACAAATGTTACAACTATCAGGCAAGTTATTTTTTAAAACCTATGACTAATATAATAGAAGACCTAATGTAAAAGTTGGAGGGAGTCCATCAGATATGGAACCTACAAAAAAGAGTGAAATGGAAACAAATAGATTATTTCAGAGACAAAAACCATTATTTCAATGTCATCATTAGGCATACAGGGAAGTAAAAATAATCACTGAACATAAAATTATCTAAATTAAAACAGCAAGTGGAAAAAAAGGGGGAATGAAAACTAAAAACGAAACACAGACCTAAGTTATGTCAGCAAAATGGCAGAAGAAGCATCTTTAAGTTCCCATTACATGACAGAAACATTGAAAAAGAAGCAGGAAATGTCATAACCAACTATTTTAGAACTATGAAAAACAGGAAAAGGTTTACAACTACCAAGGAAATGCTGCATCAAGAAAAATACAACTTCAAACTTGTAGGAAAGTTTTGTGGTATTTTTACGTGGCTTTGCCCTATACCCTCCCTAGTTTGGCACCAAACATGAAGAAGATAGTCAATGTTTCTAGTCTGGGCCCCTTATACTTAATACTGGTGGGAACAGAGCATATTTTATTCACAAATTTTTGTGTATGTCTGTTACAACATATGTGAGTGCTACCTGAAAGACTAATGCAAGAAACTCACCACTCTTTCAACTAATTTGGAATGGACCCAGGTATGAAAAATGTTTGGCATTGTTCAAAAATATTGTAAGGCTGAAAAACAACCCAAAGATATCTGGAGCAAAATAATACATTGATATATCAAATATACACCCTACAGCCTGTAAGAAAAAGCCAAGGTAAATGTTTTTTAAATCTTAGGACTGGGAACAGTGGCTCATGCCTGTAATCCCAGCACTTTGGGAGGCTGAAGCAGGTAGATCATTGTAGTTCAGGACTTAGAGCTAGCCTGGGCAGCATGGTGAAACCCAGTCTCTACAAAAATACAAAAATTAGCCAGGTGTGTCTGTGGTCCCAGCTACTTAGGAGGCTGAGGCATGAGAATCGCTTGAACCCAGGAGACAGAGGTTGCAGTGAGCTGAGTTCATAGCACTTCACTCCAGCCTGGGCAACACAGTGAGAGCCTATCTCAAAAAAAAAAAAAAAAAAAAAAAAAAAAAAAAAAAAAAAAAGGGGAGGAAGGAAGGAAGGAAAGAAAGGAAAAGAAAAGAAAAGAAAAGAAAGAAAGAAATTAGGATAGGACACTCAAAATCACCACATTTATGGGAAAAATCAGCAAGCCAAATTGAAACCGAGGGAAATGTGCATGCACTAATAAGGCCTAAGAAGAACTTATGCTTTCACTGAAGGTTGAACAGTAGTTTCAGTGGAAGTGTCGTGTTGAAGGAAGGCCCCAGCACAGAGACAATCCATGAAGACTGGAAGATATTTTGGTTTATTAGTCTGTTCTCACACTGCTAATGAAGATGCACCTGAGACTGGGTAATTTATAAAGAAAAAGAGGTTTAGTGGACTCATAGTTTCACATGGCTGGGGAGGTATCACAATCATGGTGGAAGGCAAAGGAAGAGCAAAGGCATATCTTACATGGCAGCAGGCAAGAGAGGGAGTGCAGGGGAACTACCCTTTATAAAAGTATCAGATCTCATGAGACATTCACTATCATGAGAACAAAACAGAAAAAAACCTGCCTGAATGGTTCAAATACCTCCCACTGGTTCCCTCCCATAACATGTGAGGATTACGGGAGCTACAATTCAAGATGAAATTTGAGTGGAAACACAACACCTAACCATATCATTCTACCCCCAGCCCCTCCCAAATCTCATGTCCTCACAATTCAAAACACAATTACGCCTTTCCAACAGTCCCCCAGTCTTAACTCATTCCAGCATTAACTCAAAAGTCCAAGTCCAAAGTCTCATCTGAGACAAAGCAAGTTCCTTCTGCCTATATGCCTGTAAAATCAAAAGCAAGTTAGTTACTTCCTAGATACAATGAGGCTATAGGCATTGGGTAAACACACCCATTCCAAATGGGAGACATTGGCCAAAACAAAGGGGCTACAGGCCCTGTGCAAGTCCAAAATCCAGCAGGACAGTCATTAAACCATAAAGTTCCAAAATGACCACTTCTGACTCTATGCCTCACATCCAGGTCATGCTGATGCAAGAGATGGACTCCCACAGCCTTGGGAAGCTCTGCCCCTATGGCTTTGCAGAGTACAGCCCCTCTTCTAGCTGCTTTCATGGGTTTGTGTTGAGTGCCTGCAGCTTTTCCAGGTGCACAGTGCAACCTGTTGGTGGATCTACTATTCTGACGTCTGGAGGATGGTGGCCGTTTTCTCACAGCTCCACTGGGCAGTGCCCCAGTGGGAGCTCTGTGTTGGGCTCCCAGCCCACAATTCCCTTCTTAACTGCCCTAGCAGAGGTTCTCCATGAGTGCTCCACCCCTGCAACATCCCTCTGCCTGGACACCCAGGCATTTTCATACATCCTCTGAAATCCAGGCAGAGGTTCCCAAACCTCAAGTCTTGACTTCTGTGCACCTGCAGGCTCAATGGCACATGAATGTTGCCATGGCTTGGGGCTTGCACCCTCTGAAGCCATGGCCTGAGCTGTACCTTGGTCCCTTTTAACCATGGCTGGGGCAACTGAGATGCAGGGCACGGTGTCTCTAGGCTGCACACAGCACGAAAGCCCTGGGCCTGGCCCGGGAAACTATGTTTGCCTCCTAGGCCTCCAGGCCTGTAATGGAAGGTGCTGCTATAAAGGTCTCTGACATGCCCTGGAGACATTTTTCCCATTGTGTTGGTGATTAACATTTGGCTCCTTGTTTCTTACGCAAATGTATGCAGCTGGCCTGATTTTCTTCCCAGTTAATGGGGTTTTCTTTACTATTGCATTATCAGGTTGCAAATTTTCCTTACTTTTATGCTTTGTTTCCTCTTGAATGCTTTGTCACTTAGAAATTTCTTCTGCCAGACACCCTAAATTATCTCTCTCAAGTTTAAAGTTGCACAGATCTCTGGGGCAGTGGCAAAATGCTGTCAGTCTCTTTGCATAGCAAGAGTGACTTTGACTCCAGTTCCCAACAAGCTTTTCATCTCTATCTGACACCAATTCAAGCCTGGACTGTATTGTCTATATAACTATTAGCATTTTGGTCAAAGTCCTTCAACAAATCTTTAGGAAGTTCCAAACTTTCCCGTATCTTTCTGTCTTTGGAGCCCTCCAATTCTCTAGAAAGTTTCAAACTTTCCCACATTTTTCTATCTTCTTCTGAGCCCTCCAAACTCTTCCAATCTTTGCCTGCTACCCAGTTCCAAAGTTGCTTACCAATTTTTGGATATTCTTATAGTAACACCTTCCTCTACCAGTACCAACTTACTGTACTAGGCCATTCTCATGCTGATAATAAAGACATACCCAAGATAGGGTAATTTATAAAGACAAAGAGGTTTAATAGACTCTCATTTCCACATTGCTTGGGAGGCCTCACAATCGTGGCAGAAGGGTGGAAGGTGAAGGAGGAGCAAAGGCACCTCTTATATGGTGGCAGGCAAGTGAGTATGTGCTGTGGAACTGCCCTTTTTTAATAAAACCATCATATCTTATGACGCTTATTCATTACCATGAGAACAGCACAGGAAAAACCTGCCTCCATGATCCAATTACCTCCCACTGTGTGCCTCCCACAACGTGTGGCGATTATGAAAGCTACAACTCAGGATGAGATTTGAGTGGGGACACAGCCAAATTATATTGTTTGGTATCTATTTTTTAACTTACTATGAGCTAAGGAACAGAGACGCTAGTGATCACACATGACAAATAATATAACCTCTATAAAAATAGTTGGAAAGATTCACTAGAAAATGGACTACTACAAATTGCAACAACAACAAAAACCTAACAAACCTTGGGGTATGGAGAAAATGTAATTTCCATAGTTACCATATTATAATATAAAAATATCTAGTTTTCAAAAAAAAATTATGAGACAAACAAAGCCATACAACTATATGTTCAATTAAAAGGAACAAAATAAATTGACAGCAGCTACCACTGAGAAAGCCCAACATTGGACTTACTATACAGATATTTAAAAGAAAATGTCCTTAAAACTATATATGAACAAAATGAGAATGTCAATTAAAATTGAAATGATAAAAAGGAATCAAGTACAAATTCTTGATAACAAAAAGTACAATAACTAAAATGAAAAAAGAAAAAGTATTACAAGGGTTCAGGTCAGTTTGGAGTAAGAAGGAGAAGGAATCAGTGAACTTAAGACATGAGAATTGAGGCCGGGAGCAGTGGCTCATGCCTGTAATCCCAGCATTTTGGGAGTCCAAGGTGGGCAGATCATGAGGTTAAGAGATCAAGACCATTCTGGCCAAGATGGTGAAACCCCGTCTCTACTAAAAACACAAAAATTAGCTGGGTGTGGTGGTGTGTGCCTGTATTCTCAGCTACTCAGGAGGCTGAGACAGTAGAATCACTTGAACCCGGGAGGCGGAGATTGTAGTGAGCCAAGATCGTGCCACTGCACTCCAGTCTGGCTACAGAGCGAGACTCTTTCTCTCTCTCTCTATCTCTCTCTCTCTCTCTCTCTCTCTCTCTCTATATATATATATATATAGCAATTGATATGATCCTATTTGTAGAGAAAAGTAAAATAAATGAACAGAGCCTAAAAGACCTATGGGACACCATGAAGCATAGCAAAGTGCAGATAATGTCAGTCCCAGAGGGAGAGAATAGAGAAAATTTGGCAGAAAGAATAATTAAAGAAATAAAATCTAAACACTTCCCACATTAATGACAGAAATAAATTGACCCATCCAAGAAGCTCAGCAAACTTTAAGCAGGATAAACTCATAGAGATCAAACTAAGATGCATGACAGTAAAATTGTCAAAAGTCAAAGACATAGAGGATTTTGAAAGCATCAAGAAGCAGCAACTTATCAGATTTTATACAAGGGATCTTTATTAAGATTAGCATGAGCTTTCTTTTGGAAATCACGGATGCAAGAAGACAGTGGGATGATATACTTAAAGTGCTAAAAGAACCAAAAAAAAAAACAAACCTTGGATTGGAGGCTCAATATAGCTGACTAGAAGCAGCTAGTGTACGCCACTCTCATGGAGAGGAGATAAAGTGGCAAGTAAACACTAGCTCTTCAAATGGATTGTCTAAGAGATCACAGCAGGATTCACCAAGGAAATGAGGGGACCCAGCAAGAACAGAGAGGAGTGAAGACAGGCATTCATCCACACAAGACTGACATGGAACTTGGAGAAACTCCCTAGCATGAAGAAAGCCAGCTTAGGCTTCCAGTACAGCAACTTCACCCCAGCCAGAGCACTGTGGTGGGGCACAGCTCTGCATTCATTTGGGGCAAAATTCCCAGAGGTAACACACAATGCTTGACATCTTTGTGGGCCTCAACAGTGACATTCAGCACTGTTTGGATGTGAGGGAAATGTGAGCATGTTACACGTCTCACAGCTGTCAGTCTTCATTGTCCTAGCTGAGGGATGCTGCCCTCCCCAGTGAAAGGCCCACAGCATAGTCGCCCTGCCATCACCTGAACATTTCACCTGGATCCCAGAGCCTTTGTGAAAACCCAACACCCATAGGCCTGTGATATACCCTCAGACTTCTACCACCTAAGCATTCCACCTGCCTCTGCCAGACAGCTTGGTCAATGACCCAAGGACGAGCCTGCCTCCACATCACAGCCAATACTTGAACTCTGGGCTAGCCAAACCCCAGTCTAGCCCCTCCAGGACTTATACACACTATTCAGCAGGCCATCTAGGGGCCTGGGAACTGGGAAACTACCTACCCCATTTCAACTCTGTGGGCACCTGACCACTTGCCCCAGTGCTGACCCAACCACCTGACACCACCATGACCAACACCTACTCACAAGGGCTCCAAAAAGTGGAGCCCTTCTGCTTTACAAAAAACAGCAGTACTGCCACATTAAAGAAAAGGCATGCCATAAAGCTGTGTGTATCAGACTGAGTGATAAGGTTATGACCTGAAACCACACCCATGGAAAGTCAGAAAACAGGTGTTTCACATGACTCTCAAGCACGTTACGGTCCAGAGAGACCACAGTGTGCATCTGAAATAGGAATCACAACCACTGGAACAGGGGAATGATAGGGAATTAGATTGCATTCCTGCCTATCGGAGATGAGGAGCCAGTGCAACTCCCTCACACTCCTACCGCCTGCAGATATCTCAGTACACTTCACCAAGAGCTCCTCTCAGACACTCTCACAGTGGGTGGTGCCTGCACTCACCATTAGAATATTTGTTGGCAACTCAGGGGCTCCAGTTCTCTTCAGCTGTGTCCCACCACCCCTACAGAACAGGAAGCTCAGGGTACTGGACACCCCACAGTCCAGCCATTTACCTAAAAAATGGAAAGAACCTCACAGTAAACAAAGATCAGATCCATACCCATCTGTTTGTATGGCAAGTGGTTCTTAGTTGTCAATGCCATCTACTAACCTGTAGGTTGAACCTCACAGTCCAAAACAAAACCTGCTGACAGAAATACATAGGACTACAGAAACAAAGGAAAAAGATTCTACCCAATATAACCTTCTCCAGATGAGAAATCAGCATAAGAATTCTGCCACCGTGAAAAATCTGAATATTGTGACACCACCAAAGGTTTACTGTAGCTCTCTCGAGGTGGTCTCTAAGCAAAATAGAGGAACATAGATTACATATGGAGAATTCAAAGCATAGATTACAGTGACATGCAATAAGATCCAAAACATGGTTGAAAATCAGGACTAAGAAACCTGTAAAGCTGTAAAGTTGTCATCTGGTTGTTTTGCAGTTCCTATTGTGTAGTTGCTTTAAAGAGTCTGTGGGTATGTACTTAGGTGTGGTTGTATGGTAGCAGGTATTGTTCTTGTGTTTTCATGTTTAGAATACTCTTAAGAATTGATTAGAATACAAATCCAATGGTAATAAATTACCTGAGTGATTGCTTGTCTGAAAAAGATGTTATTTCTCTTTTGCTTATGAAGCTTAGTTTGGCATGGTATAAAATTCTTGGTTAAATTTTCTTTTCTTTAAGAATGCTGAAAATAGGCCCACAATCTCTTCTGGCATGTACAGTTTCTTCTGAAAAGTTCTCTCTTAGCCTAATGGGATTTTATTTGTACATAATCTAACCCTTTGCTCTAGTCGCCTTTAAGATTTTTTTTTTTTTAGTTTGACCTTGAATAGTCTGGAAATAAAGGAAGGTAATAGTCTGGAAATAAATCCAAAAAATAGAGGAAGAGGTAAACATCTTACAAAGTATCAATCGGAGCTACTGGAACTGAAAAACTCACCAAAAATTTCAAACTACAAATGAAAGTATTATCAATAGACTAGTTCAAGCAGAAGAAAAAATTTCAGAACTTTAAGCTTGGTTTTTCAAACTAACCCAGTTAAACAAAAATAAAGAAAAAGGAATTTATAAAATAAACAAAGCCTCCAGGAAATATGGGATTATGTAAAGTGACCACCCTATGAATTATTAGCATTCCTTGATAAACAAGAAAAAAACTGAACAACCTGGAAAACATATTTGAAAGAATAATTCAAGAAAATTTTCCTAATCTTGCTAGAGAGGTAGATATCCAAATACAAGAAATCCAGAAAACACCTGCTAGATACTATACAAAATGAATATTACCAACATACATAGTCACCAGAGTATTCAAGGTCAAACTAAAGAAAAAAACCTTAAAGGCAACCACAGTAAAGGGTTAGATCATGTACAAAGAGAAGTCCATTAGGCTAACAGAGGACTTTTCAGAAGAAACTTTACATGCCAGAAGAGATTGGGGACCTATTTTCAGCATTCTCAAAGAAAAGAAAATTCAACCAATAATTTTATACCACCCCAAACTAAGCTTCATAAGCAAAAGAGAAATAACATCTTTTTCAGACCAAGGGAACTACCATTGGGCTAGCCTTCCAAGCAATTCTTAAGAGTGTTCTAAACATGAAAACACAAGAACAATACCTGCTACTATACAACCACATCTAAGTGCATACCCACAGACTCTTTAAAGCAACTACCCAATAGGAACTGCAAAACCACCAGCTGACAACTTTACAATAGGAGCAAAATCTCACATATCAACATTAAACTTGAACATAAATGGTCTTAACCCCCTCCTTAAAAGACAAAGTGTCAAGTTGAACTTTTTTTAAAAAAAAACAAGAATTATTCACCAGCTGCCTTCCAGAGACCCATTTCCCACATAATGACACACATAGAATCAAGGTAAGGGTTGAAGACAGATCTATCATGCAAATGGAAAACAAAAAAGAACAGGAGTTGCTATTCTTATATCAGACAAAATGGTTTTTAAACCAACAAAATTAACAAAGGACAAAGAAGGACACTACATAATGATAAAGGGTTAAATCCAACATGATGACTTAACTATCATAAATACATATGCACTGAACATTAGAACAACCAGATTCATAAAATAAGTACGTCCAGACCTACAATAAGACTCACAGAGCCACACAATAAGAGTGGGGACTTCAACACCTCACTGACAGCATTAGAGAGATCATCAAGACAGAAAACTAAAAAAGAAATTCTAGACTTAAATTTGACACTTGACCAATTGGATCTAATAGACATCTACAAATTACTTCACCTATAAACCACAGAATATGCATTCTTCTCATCTGCACATGGAATATTCTCTAAAATAGACCACATGCTTGGCTATAAAGCAAGTTTCAATTGATAAGCAACTTCAGCAAAGTCTCAGGATACAAAATTAATGTGCAAAAATCACAAGCATTCTTATACACCAGTAACAGACAAACAGAGAGCCAAATCAGGAATGAACTTCCATTCACAATTGCTTCAAAGAGAATAAAATACCTAGGAATCCAACTTACAAGGGATGTAAAGGACCTCTTCAA
>NC_045445.1:31915964-31981177 GCF_002776525.5 Piliocolobus tephrosceles | reverse complement strand
GTTAAAAAAAAAAAAAAAAACCACCGAGATCAACACAAAAAAAAAAAAAAAAAAAAAAAAAAAAAAAAAAAAGAAATACACATCACCTATAAAAACACACATAGACTGAAAATAAGGGGATGGAGAAAGATATTACATGCCAATGCAAACCAAAAAGAAAAACCTGGAATAGCTATAC
Source organism: Piliocolobus tephrosceles (assembly GCF_002776525.5). Classification (NCBI taxonomy): domain Eukaryota; kingdom Metazoa; phylum Chordata; class Mammalia; order Primates; family Cercopithecidae; genus Piliocolobus; species Piliocolobus tephrosceles. The sequence continues at coordinate 31,980,999 of NC_045445.1, read as the reverse complement.
TTACATCAGACAAAATAGACTTCAAGACAAAAAGTATGAGCCAAAAATGTAAATATAATAACAAAGGGGTCAATTCAGCAAGAGGATAGAACAATTTTAAATATATATGCACCCAACACTGGAGCACCCAGATATCTAAAGCAAATATTATTAAAGAGAGAGAGCAAATATTATTAGAGCTAAAGAGAGAGACAGGCCCCAATACAATAATAACTGGAGACTTCAACACCCCATTTTCAGCATTGGACAGATCTTCCAGACAGAAAATCAACAATAAAACCTTGGACTTAATCTATACTGCAGACCAAATGGATCTCATAGATATGTACAGAACATTTCATTCAACTGCAGAATACACATTCTTTTCCTCACTACATGGATCATTCTCAAGGATAGACCATATATAAGGTAACAAACAAGCTGTAAACTGTTCAGATCAATTGAAATAATACCAGGCATCTTCTCTGACTACACTGGAATAAAACTGGAAATTAAGTACAAGGGGAATTTGTGTAACTATACAAATACATGGAAATTAAACAATATGCCCCTGAATAATAGTGAGTGCATAAAGAAATGAAGAATAAAATTGAATCATGTCTTGAAATAAATTTTAATGAAAACACAACATGCCAAAACCTATAAAATTCAGCAAAAGCTGTACTAAAAGTAAAGGCTATAACTAAAAGTGTCTATATCAAAATAAACAATCTAACATTTCACATTAAAGAATAGAAGAGCAAACCCAAAATTAGTAGAATAAAAGACATAATAAAGATCAGGGAAGAAATAAACAAAATTGAAACAAAAAAAATAATACAAAAGATCAATGAAACAAAGAGCTGTTTTTTGAAAAGATAAACAAAACTGGGAAGCCTTTAGCCAGACTAATGAAGAAAAAAGAGAGAAGATCCAAATAAATGAAATCAGAAATTAAAAAGAGCCACAACAATTGATACCACAGAAATTCAAACACTCATCATTGGCTACTAGGAGCAACTACATGCCAATGAATTGGAAAATCTAGAAGAAATGGACAAATTACTAAACACATACAACCTACCATGATTGAACCAGGAAGAAATCTAAAACCCGAACAGACCAATAACAAGTAATGAGATTGAAGCCTTAATAAAAATTCTTCCAGTAAAGAAATGCCTGGGGCTTGATGGCTTCACTGTTGAATTCTACTAAACTTTTAAAGAAGAACAAACATCAATCCTACTCAAACTACTCTGAAAAATAGAGGAGGAAATACTTCCAAACTCATGCTATGAGACCCATATTACCCTCATACCCAAACCAGAAAAAGTCACATTAAAAAGAAAGCTGCAGGTCAATATACCTGATGAATATTGATGCATAAATCCTCAAGAAAATACTAGCAAACAAATTCAGCAAACTGAATTCAACAATACAACAATACATTCAAAAGATCATCCATCATGACCAAGTGGGATTTATCTCTTGGATGCACAGATGGTTCAGCATATGCAAATCATTCAATATGATACATCACATCAACATAATAAAGGATAAGATCCATATGAAAACTTCACTTGATGCTGAAAAATAATTTGATAAAATTAAATATTGCTTCATGGTAAAAACCCTTAAAAAACTGTGGATGGAAGGAACATATCACAACATAATAAAAGCCATATATGGCTAGTATATGCCACAGCTAGTATCACCCTTAATGGGGAAAAACTGAAAGCCTTTTCTCTAAGACCTTGAACTCGACAAGGATGCCCACTATCACCACTGTTATTCAACGTAGTACCAGCACTCTTAGCTACAGCAATTGTACAACAAAAAGATATAAATGGCATCCAAATTCGCAACAAGAAAGTCAAATTATTTTTGCTTACAGGTGATATAATCTTATATTTGAAAAAACCTAAAGACTACATAAGGAATCTATTAGAACTAATAACAAATTCAGTAAAGTTGCAGGATACAAAATTGATATACAAAAATTGTAGCATTTCTATATGTCAACAGAGAACAATGTGAAAAAGAATTCAAAAATGTAATTCCATTACAATAGCCAAACATACAATTAAATACCTAGGAATTAACCAAAGAAGTGAAAGATTTATATAATAAAATCTATAAAACACTGACAAAAGAAATTTAAGGGAACACCAAAAAATGGAAAAATATCCCAAGTTCATGGATTGCAAGAATCAATATTGTGAAAATGTCCATATAACCCAAAGGAATCTACAGATTCAAAGCAATTTCTATCAAAATACCAACGATATTCTTTACAAATAGAGATAACTATCCTAAAATTTATATGGAACTACAAGAGACATAGAATAGGCAAACTTATTTTAATAAAAAAGAAAAAAATCTGGAGGAATTTCATTACCTGACTTCAAATTATACTATAGAGCTATAGTAACCAAAAGAGTGTGGTACTGGCATAAAAACAGACGCATAGAGCAATAGGACAAATTAGAGAACCCATAAAAAATGCACAAACCTACAGTTAATTCAGTTTAGGCAAAATGCCGAGAACATACACTAGGGAAAAGATAGCCTCTTCAATAAACAGTGCTGGAAGCATGAGATATCCATATATGGAAGAATGAAACTAGACCATATACAAAAATCACATCAAAATGGATAAAAAACTTAAATCTAAGACCTCAAATTATGAAACTACTACAAGAAAACAGTGGGAAAACTCTCCACAACGTTGCTCTGGGTAACAATTTCTTGAGTAATATTCCATAAGCACAGGCAATCAAAGCAAAAGTAGACAAACGGGATTATGTCAAGTTAGAAAGCTTCTGCACAGCAAAGGAAGCAAACAGCAAAGTGAAGAGAAAACTCCTAGAATGGTAAAAAAATTATTTGCAAACTCCCCATCTGACAGGAGGTTAATAGCCAGGATATACAAGGATTTCCAAAAACTCTATAGAAAAAAATCTAATAATTCAACCAGAAAATGAGCCAAAGATTTGAATAGACATTTCTCAAAAGAAGGCATACGAAAGGCAAACAGGCATGTGAAAAGTTGTTCAACATCACTGATCATCAGGGTAATGCAAGTCAAAATTACAATGAGATATAATGTCACCCCAGTTAAAATGGCTTGTATCCAGAAGACAGGTAATAACAAATGCTTGCACAGATGTTGAGAAAAAAGAACCCTTGTGCACTGTTGGTGGGAATGTAAGTTAGTACAACTGCTATGAAAAACAGTTTGGAGGTTCTTCAAAAAACCTAAAAATTAAAGTACCATATGATCCAGCAAACCCACTGCTGGGTACATAACCCCTCAAAAAGGAAATCAGTATATTGGTAAGATATGTGCACTCCTACATCTATTGCAGCCCTGTTTACAATAGCTTAGATTCGATGTAAATTAAGTGTCCATCAACAGATAAATAAAAATACGTGGTACATATACACAATAAAATACTATTTAGTTATAAAAGAGAATTAGATACATTTTCAACAATATGTATGGAATTGAAGATCATTGTGTTAAGTGAAATAAGCCAGGCACAGGAAGACAAACATTGTATGTTTTCATTCACTTGTGGGATCTAAAAATCAAAATAATTGAATTCATGGATATAGCGAGTACAAAGATGGTTAGCAGAACCTAAGAAGTATAGTGGAACAGTGGGAAAGGATGTGGGGATGGTTAATGGGTACAAAAATAGAAAGAATGAATAAGACCTACTATTTGATAGCACAATAGGGTGACAAAAATCAATAACTTAATATTACTTTTAAAAATAACTTAGAGTATAATTGGATTGTTTGTAACACAAAGGATAAATGCTTGAGGGGATGAATACCCCATTCTCCCTAATGTGCTTATTTCACATTGCATGCCTTTATCAAAACGTCTCATGTACTCCATAAATATGTACACCTGCTATGTACCCACAAAAATTAAAAATATATAAATAAATATAAATAACTTTTTAAAAGAAAGAAGACATAAAAATAACAGTTATATTAAATGGTGCTCAACATCATTGATCATCAGAGAAATGCAAATGGATATTACAATGCAATGCCATCTATCCCCAGTTAAAAAGGCTTATATTTAAAAGACAGGCAATAACAAATGCTGGTAAGGATGTGGAGAAAATGGAACCCTTGTACATTGTCGGTGCTATTGTAAATTAGTACAGCCACAATACAGAACAGTATGGAGGTTCCTCAAAATACTAAAAATAGAGCTACCATATGATACATCAATCCTACTGCAGGGTGTATATCAAATGGAAAGAAATCAGTATATCAAAGAGATATTTGCACTCCCATGTATGTTGCAGCACTGTCTACACTATCCAGGATTTGAAAGAAACCTAAGGGTTCATCAAACAGAAGAATGGATACAGAAAATGTGGTACATATACACAATGGAGTACTATTCAGCTATAAAAAATAATAAGATCCTGTCATTGGTAAAAACATGGATGGAAATGGAGGCCATTATGTTATGTAAAATAAGCCATGCAAAGAAATACAAGCATCCCATGTTCTCACTTGTTTGTCGGATATAAAAATCAAAACAATTGAATTCATGGTTATAGAGAGTAGAAATATGGTTGCCAAATACTGGGAAGAGTAATGGGAAGATTGGGGGAAGATGGAGATGGTTAATGGGTACAAAATAATAGAACGAACAAACGATGATATGGTATGGCTTTGTCCCCACCAAAATCTCATTTTGAATTGCAGCTCCCATAATTTCCACATGTTGTGGGAGGGACCCGGTGGGAGATAATTGAATCATTAGGGCAGTTTTCTCCATACCGCTCTCGTGGTAGTGAATAAGTGTCAGGAGATCTGATGGTGTTATAAGGGGTATTCTTTTTTGCTTGGCTCTCATTTTATCTCTTGTCTGCCATCATGTAAGATGTGCCTTTCACCTTTCTACCATGATTGTAAGGGCTCCCCAGCCACATGGAACTGTGAGTCCATTAAACCTCTTTCACTTTACAAATTTCTCAGTCTCAGTTATGTCTTTATCAGCATTGTAAAAACAGACTAATACAAATGAAATCTAGTATTTGTTAGCACATCATGGTAACTATAGTCAATAATAATTTAATTGTATATTTTTAAAAAAGTAAAATTATACAATTGTTTGTAACACAAAGGATAAATGCTTGAGGGGATAGATACCCCATTTTTCATGGTGTAATTATTATGCATTGCATACCTATATCAACACATCTCAAGTACCCCATAAATATATACACCTACTATATATGCACAAAATTTAAATTTTTAAAAGTATAAAAGTAAAAAAAAATTATATCAAAATCAATGGAATGAAAATAACTAAAACAATTTTGAAAATAAATAAATTGATAGGACTGAGTATACAAAATTTCAAGACATTAGATAACTACACTAATCAAGTCTGTGATATTGTGCAAGAGATATACACAGGCATTAATGGAGTAGAACAAGGAACCTAGAAAGAGATGAACATATGTGCCCCACTAATTTTTTACAATGGTATAAAGCAATTCATTAGAGGAAGAAATGGTCTTTTCAACATATTTTCTCGGAACAATTGAACATACACAGGCAAAAGATATATAGCTCCTCCCTTAACTCTCTCGCTTTATACAAAAGTTACCTCAAAATAAACCAGAAACTTAAACGTAAATCATAAAACTATAAAGCTTTTAGTGAAAAAGTAGGAGAAAAACTTCAGGATCTAGGGCTAGGCAAGGAATTCTTAGACTTGACACTGAAAATGTCCAAGAAAATTTTATGAATTGGGCTTCATTAAAATTACAGACTTCTGCTCTTCCAAAAACCACTATAAGAGGGTGAAAATATGAGCTACACATTAGACAAAAATGTCTGCATGCTGCATATCTGAAAAAAAAAAAAACTTGCATCTAGAATATATAAAGAATTCTTAAAGCTTAACATCAGAAAGTAAACAATATAGTTAGAGAATAGGCAAAATATATGGAGAGACATTTTCCTGAAGAGGCTATATATATGGCAAACAAGCATATGAATATATGTTCAAAATCATTAGTCATTGGAGAAAATACAAATGAAAGCCACAAAGAGATGCAACTTAAAACACACTTACTAGAATGTCTAAAATATAAGAAATTGTAACAACATAAAATTCTGATGAGGATACAGTGCACCTAGATAATTGATACGTTGTTGGTAGTACTGTAAGATAGTACAGAAAGTAAAATCAGTTTGGCAGTTTCTTAGGAAACTGTTCATACAATTACCATATGACACAGCAATTGCACTCTTGGGTATTTATCTCAGAAAAATGGACACTTATGTTCACACAAAATCCTGTAGATGAATGTTCAGAGTAACTTTACTTGCAATTGTCAAAAATTGAACCAGCACAAATGCCCTTTAATTGGTTAATGGTTAAACTGTTTACTTCTACACCATGGAATACTACTCAGCAATAAACAGGAATGAGCTTTTGATACATGCAAGAACTCAGTGAAACTTAAGGGAATTATGCTTAGTGAAAAAAGGCAACCACAAAATATTACATATGATGTGATTCCATTTATACAGCATTTTTGAAGTGACACAATTACAGAAATCAAACAGAGCAAATGGTAGTCACATATTACATATACAGAAACAAATGTAAGATTTACAGCATACTTTTGTCTGAATCTATGTTAGCCTGATATTAGTGAATTGATATCTTTAAAGTATTGAAAGAAAAACTTGTCAATTCAATTCTCTTTATTTTTGTATATTTAGCAGCACACTTCTAAATAACCCATGGTCAAAGAGGAAGCATAAGAGATGCTAAATACCCTTTGAATTAAATGAAACCAGAATCACAATATATCAAAATTTGTGGTACACAGCTGAGGTAGAGCTTGGGGGAAATTTTATAGAATTAAATGCTTACATTAGTAAAGAATAAAGGTCTAAAATGATTTAATATTTCCCCTTAAATAACTAGGGGAAGTAGAACATTTCAGACACAAGGCATGTAGAATGAAGAAAAGCTAGAGCAATAAATAAGTAATAAAAGTAAAAACAAAAAAAAGAGAAATCAATAAAATTTAAAATAAACAATAAGGATAATCACTAAAATGAAATGATATTTCTGCAAGATGAAAAAAAGAATGCTTGTAATTGGTCTAATGAAGACAAAATAAAACACAAAGAAAGCACAAATTACCAACATAAGAAACAAAAGAGGAGACATCACTACATATGCTTCCAAAACTTAAAGCATGAGTGAATATTTTAAAAATTCTATGTCAATAAATTTCATACATAAAATGGACCACAATTCTTGAAAATCAAACATTACCAAAATTTATTGAAAAAAAAAGATTAACCCAAACAAAGATAATTAGTAAACAAATATCATTTTCAGTTAAAATGTCTTGCATGGGGAAAATCCAAGGCTAAAGATGTCTTCAGTGGCAATATATAATAAACATTTAAGGAGAACTAAAAGCAATGCTACAAATACTCTTCTAGAAAATAAAAGAGGAGAGAAATTTTCAAATAATTTTATGAGTCACAAATTCCCAAGACATCAAGTCGGACAAAGACATTACAAGAAGAGAAAACTAAAGACCAAGCTCCTTCATGAACTTTGACAAACAATCCTGAAAAACATATGTTAATAAATCAAACCCAGCAATATATAGGCAGGATAATATATCATGACTAAGTAGGGTTTATTACATGAATACCAGTTTGTTTCAACATGGGAAAATTAATCAATGTAATTCAAAATATCAACAAGAAAAAAATCCAAATTATATAAGATTTATCTCAATAGATGCAGGAAAAGCATTTGAAAAAGTTAACATCTATTGGAAAATTCTCAACAAACTAGGAATATAAGGAAATTTTCACAACCTGAGAAAAGGCATGTCTGGAATATATACAGTTAGCATCAGACTTCCTGGTGAAAGACTTAATTCTTTATCATATCAGAAACAAGGTAAGGATGTTCACTTTCACCACTTGTATTCAACATAATATTGTAGGTCCTAGCCAGTGCAATCATGTACAGAAAGTAAATAAAAGGCAGGTAAATTGAAAAAGAAGTAATTAAACTATTTATTTTCAGATGTCATGATTGTCTATTTATAAAAAAAACAAATAACCTTCCAAAAAATCTGTTATACCTGAGAAGCAAGTTTTTCACCATCACAGAGTGCAAAGTCCATATATAAAAGTCAATTGAAATTTTATACTCCATCAATGAACAACTGAAAATTTAAATGAAGAAAACACTACCACTTATAATGGTACTGAGATATGAAATACTCATAAATAAGCCTAACAAAATGTAATGCTTATGTGCTGAAAAATATAAAACATTTCTCCAGTGGGATTTGATGGTGTGATGTCTCACAGAAAGTTCTCCGCTCCCAGACACGGGTCCCTCGGCTTCCTGCCTTGAAAGCACAGCAGCAGGCATCATGGGAAGGTGAAGAGCTTCCCTAAGGATGACCCTTCCAAGCTGGTCCACACAGCCTTCACAGCCTTCTTGAGATAAAAGATTGGCATGACCCACGTCGAGAGGGGAAGTCAATAGGCCAGGATCCAAGGTGAGTATGAAGGGGTGGTAGAGGCTGTGGCCATTGTAGAGACAACCACCCATGGTGGTTGTGGGCATTGTGGGATATGGGGAAACCCCTCGAGGCATCTGGACTTTCAAGACCATCTTCGCTGAGCACATCAGCAATGAGTGCAAAAGGCGTTTCTACAAGAACTGGCATAAATCTAAGAAGAAGGTCTTTACCGAGTACTGCAAGAAATGGCAGAAAGAGGATGGCAAGAAGCAGGTGTAGAAGGACTTTAGCAGCATGAAGAAGTACTGCCAAGTCATCCGTGTCATTGCCCACACCCAGATACACCTACTTCCTCTGCACCAGAGGGCCCACCTGATGGAGATCTAGGTGAACTGAGGCAACATGGCTGAGAAGCTGTACAAGGCCTAGAAGAGGCTTGAGCAACAGGTACCTGTGATCCAAGTGTTTGGGCAGGATGAGATGATCGAAGTCATTGAGGTGACCAAGGGCAAAGGCTACAAAGGGGTCACCAGTTGTTGGCACACCAAGAAGCTGCCCCACAAGACCAACCACGGCTTGTGCAAAGTGGCCTGTACTAGGGCATGGCATCTTTCCCATGTGGCTTTCTCTGTGGCATGCACTGTCCAGAAAAGCTACCATCATGGCACGGAGATCAACAAGAAGATCTGTAAGATCGGCCAGGGTTACCTTATCACAGACGGCAAACTGATCAAGAACAATGCCTCCATTGACTATGTATGACCTGTCTGACAAGAGCATCAACCTCTGGGTGGCTTTGTCCACTGTGGTGGAGTGACTAATGACTTTGTCATGCTAAAAGGCTGTGTGGTGGGAACCAAGAAGCGAGTGCTCATCCTCTGCAAGTCCTTGCTGGTCCAGACCAAATGGCAGGCTCTGGAGAAGATTGACTTTAAGTTCATTGACACTACCTCCAAGTTTGGCCATTGCCACTTCTAGACTATGAAGGAGAAGAAAGCATTCATGAGACCACTCAAGAAAGACTGAATTGCAAAGGAAGAAGGAGCTTAATGCCAGGAACAGATTTTGCAGCTGGTGGGGTCTCAATAAAAATTATTTTCCACTGAAAAAAATAAATAAATATGAATAAAACATTTATGTGAGAAATCTAGAAAGATCTAAGTAACAGGAGAGATACAGAGTGATCATAGATTACAAAACAATATATTAAGATAATTAAGATATCAAATCTCCTGGCATGAATCAAGGCATTCTCAATCAAAATTCCATCAGGCTGTTTTATTTTCATAAAAGTTATCAAGCTAATTATAAGTTTTATATGAAAAAGTCAAAGAACCTGGAATTACACAAACAACTTTAAGGAAAACAGAATTCAAGGTATTTTACTATTTAATTTTAAGGCTTACAAGTTTATAATTATCAAGTCCGTGTGGCATTGATAAAAGGACAGACATAGAGATTTGTGGAACAACATAGAGAATCCAGAAATAGACATGGACCTATATGTTCCATTGATTTCTTTGACAAATTGCCAATATAATTCACTGATACACGATAGTCTTTTGAAAAATGTTGCTGGGCAATGTATGCATCTCTATTAATAAATGAACCTTGAACCATACATCAAACCACATGAAAAAATTATTTAAAAATATATCATAACCTAAATGTAAATCTATAAAACTTCTAAAAGCAAACCTAGGGGAAAATATTCCTGAATTTTGACTATCCAAAGATATAGTGACTATACAAGAATACAAACCATTCAAGAAAAATAAACGATAAATAAGACATAATTAAAATTGAAAACTGCAGTTCTTTAAAACACAATTTTACAAACATTAAAAGGTAAGCCACAAAGACAAAATATTTGCCAAATACATATCTGATAAAAGACCTATGCACAGAATTTAAAAAGAAAACTATAACTCAATGTTGTATGTGCTAGTACATTTGCATTGCAATAAAAGGAATACCTGAAGCAGGATACTGAGAAAGAAAAGGGTCTTATTTGGCTCATGGTTTTGCAGGCTGTCCAAGAAGCATGGCACCAGTATGTGCCTCTGGTGAGGGTCTCAGGAAGCTTATAATCATGGCGAAAGGTGAAGGGGAATCAGCATGTCACATGGCAAGAGAGGAAGCAAGAGAAAGAGGAGAGGCGCCACACTCTTTGAAATGACAAGATCTCATGTGAACACAGAGTGAAAACTCACTCATTACCACAAACGAGGGCACCAAGCAATTCCTGAGGAGAGATATGCCCCCATGACCCCTACTTGGCCCCATCTTCAATGTTAGAGGTCACATTTTAGCACACATTTGTAAGGGACAAAATATGCAAACCATATCACTGTAGTAATAAGACAACAAAATTTATAGAGGAAAGATTTGAACAGACACTTTATCAAAGAAGAGATACAGATTACAAATAAGCACATGAAAAGATGATCAACACCATTAGCCATTAGGAAAATGTAAATTAAAACCACAATAAGATACCATTACATACCTACTATACTATAAAACTATCTAGATTTTTTGATGCAAATACAAGAAGGAAGAACAAATTTAACTTCCATGCATTGCTGGTAGGAATGCAAACTATGCAAAGATTTTAAAAAAGATTTTGGCACTTTCTTCGAAAAATGAACATACACTTATCATATGACCCAGCCGGTTGAATACTAGTAATTTATCCAAGAGAAATAAAAAGTTGTGTCCACACAAAGAACTTCACACAAATGATCGTAACAGCTTTATTAATAATAGCCAAAAACTGGAAAGTATCCAAATGTTCACCAAATGGTGAATGGCTAAACAAATTGTGGTAGACTTACACAATGAAAACTACTTAGCAATAAAAAGACTGATACACACATCACAGAATATTAAAAGTCCTATTTTTAGGGTAAGAAGCCAGACACAAATTGTATATATATGATTACATTTATATGACATCCTAGAAAAGACAAAATTTTAGAGACAGATATCAGATCAGTGCCAGAAGCTGGGAGTGGGACTCCTGATTTCATTCTAAAGAAAAGCCAGTGTCCTTCCAATATGACATCCTCATTACCTCTCTGACCTTATCTCCCACTCCTTTCTTGTTCACTTCACCTGAGCCCCACTGGCCTCCTGACCTTTTTTTTTTTTTCTTTTTTTTTAGATGGAGTCTTGCTCTGTCACCAGGTTGGAGTGCAGTGGCGCCATCTTGGCTCACTCTAACCTTCTGCCTCCTGGGTTCAAGGGATTCTCGTACCTCAATCTCCCCAGTGCTGGGATTACAGGTGCCCACCACCATGCCCAGTTAATTTTTGTATTTTTAGTAGAGATGGGGTTTCACCATGTTGACCAGAATGGTCTCGATCTCCTGACGTTGTGATCTGCCTCAACCTCCCAAGGTGCTGGGATTACAGGCATAAGCCACCGTGCCCGGCCCCTCCTACCTATTTCTAAAACACACTAGGCACACTGCCATTTTAGGGCTTTTTGCACTGGCTATTTTCTTTACCTTGAACATTTTTCTCTGAATAACTGGTTGGTTTACTTCCTCTTGAGTCTCAATTCTTTCTTCAAATGACACCTTCTGAAGAAAGTCCACCATGACAATCTTATTTAATACTGATTCTTCCTTTCCACACATTCTAGACATTTATCATCTTCTAACATATTAAATAACTTACTCATTTTGTTCATTTTTGTTTGCCTTCCCCACTAGAATATGAGCATTATAAGAGCAGAGATTTTTGCCTGATTTGTCTATTGGTTTATTCCAATCAAATAGAACAGTGGAAGCTTGGGGCATAGTAGGCCACAATATTTGTTAAATGAATACATGCTACATAAACATAACTGAATAATTATACTAACTGTAAGATTAAATTTGCTTTCCTCTCTTTTCATGACCTTGAATTTTTATTGTAATTTTTATCATAGTTATTATCCTACTGAGATAGGATAATAAAAATATGTAACATATATGGCTGTTGGTAATTAAATATATATGTTTCTAAAGAAATATTTAGAAATATATATTTCCATATAGAGAGAAATTTATGTGTGTGTGTGTGTGTGTGTGTAGAAACTCAAATACCTTTTGAGAAAGCGTCTAGGTCTGAACTAATAACACAGAGTGAAAATGGTAAATTTTCCCTTTGGCTAAATCTGCCTCTCACCTCATGCAAGCTTTCTTGACTATTCCACTCCTGCTACCCCGCACACATACACATTGATTATACTCTTGCCCCTCCATATTTCTTCCTCATTCTATTTCTACTTTATTTGATTGCATATGTTGTCTAGTTCAGTGATTGCCAAGCCTGGATGATCATCAGAGTCATTGAAGAAACCTTAAAAAATACAGATGCCTATTCACTCTAAACATACCGAGCAATGATCATTAGGAATAGAAACCTGGGATCTGTATTTTTGAGTAGCTTATCTGCATGATTTGGATAATCACCCAGACTTAGGGCAAACTTAAGTCTAAATGGTGTAAATGGTCCCTGTCTAAAATGTTTAAATGGTTCCTCAAATGACTCTACAACTAGATTCCAAGTGCCTAAGTTTTGTAATAAGTTTTCCTGCGTCTATGAGAAGACTGATAGGATAATAGGAACTTAAAAAAATGGATGCTTGATGATCAGGACTAGTTAATCTTGTCCATGCCAACTTATTTTATGGCAAGGGTAAAGCATTCCATTTTTATTGGCATAACTCAGTTTCCACGACCATTCATAGTCTCTCATGGCCTGCCCACAGGACTCTGTGCTTGAAACTCCATCCTCTAAACTGTCCTAGTCAAACTTTTCTTTTTTAAAAAAGTGATTACAAGAGGTTTTAGTTTATACGCCGATGAAACTTGCAGATGATCCAAAGATGGATAAAATTCTGCCATACATTGAATGACATAAGAGATTCAAAATTCCCTGGACATGTTGAAATGTTCAGCCCAAACCAAAATGGTTTAATTTGACAGAGACTGATGTAGTTATAACATCATACTCCATTCCACTTTCAGGAATCACTCCTCAAAATAAGGAATTAGGCAGTCTTATGTTTAAAGAATTTTATCACAGTATATTTTAAATAGGCAAATAATTATAATTCTAATTTTTGAACAACAGATTTAAGTAGTGCTAAAGGTCCAAAGAAACGATTAAACATCATGCACAAATATTCCACATAGAAATAACTAATATTCACATGATGATGCATTGCCTTTCATTTTATTACTATAAATAATTTTTCTTATTAAAATATAATCATATGTACATAATATCCTATTTTTCCCATTATGTTAAATATACAACCATTAAAAATGCTTTGAAGACTCATATTACACCCTGTAACTTTATTTTCACATTCTTTTAGTTCAAATCATTTATATTAGGCAATGAATACTTTTATACATACACATGTGGCCATAATATGTCTGTTAAGAAACTATTGTTTTGCAAATCATTTCTTCATGTTTCTTATACATTATACAGGTATAATTTAAATGTTTTAAATTATTATTTATATGGTTGTTTTATGTATTATAAAGGTCATTAAAAATATTTTTTTTCACAAAATGCCAACTAATATTTTCGTCTATGCATTTTTTGAAATTTTGAATGTCTTTTATGTAATCCAATGTATTGATTTTCACTTTGTTGTTTCTTATATGATTACAAATTCTTTCCCATTAGGCCTAAATTTACCTATATTTTCTTCCAAGTGTTATTAGCTTTTCTTACTATAGATGCTCCTTGACTAAAAATGGGATTATGTCCTGATAAGCCTGTTGTAATTTGAAACAATTGTTAAGTAAAAATGCATTTAATATACCTAACCTACTAAACATCATAGCTTAGCTTAGTCTATCTTAAATGTGCTCAGGACTCTGACATTAGCCTATAGTTGGGCAAAAATATCTTAACACAAAGTATATTTTATAATAAAGTTTTGAATACCTCATGCAATGTACTAAGTACCATACTGAAAGTGAAAAACAGAATAGTTATATGGGTACTCAAAGTACAGTTTCTACTGAATGTGTATTACTTTTGCTCCACCTTGAAGTAAAAAAAATTGTAAGTAAAACCATCATAAGTCAGGGACCATCTGTATATATATACATCTCATTCTTAGGGAATTTATTTTATTGTATTCTGTGAGATGAAGGTATAACAGCATTTTTTCAGATAAATAACATATTGCCCCAACCTATTACCTAAGTGTCTCAGTGTCAGCATTATTTATAACTTTTAAAACACAAAAATTGAAAACATAAAGTCACAGGAAATTTATCAGTGGCAATTACAAATAACTAAAGAATAAAAATAAACATATACATACCACTTGTTCAGTATTTTATGGGTACAAAAACATTATTTGACATAACTAAAAAATCGGTGTTCATATGCTACAACTTCCATTATCTAAATATAAAGTGGAAGAAAATACATCAAAATTTTAACAATCATTATCTATACATCAGTGGGTTATGTGTTTCATTTTTTATGCTCTATATTTTATAAGATACATTTGATAAGCATGTATTACTTAAACAGCTTTTAGGCATTTAAGAAATCAATTACCTAATAACAGTCCAAAGGAAGTAAACCTGGGCAGAAACTCATGTGAAAAAGATTCTGGGAATGTTTGTTGATCACAAGATTATTATAAAAGAATGATAAACACAGACTAGCTATCCAGGAATCTACATTAACATAAGTATAATGACCAATTTGTGGATAGCAATAGTCCCACACATTTCTATAATGCCTGTCAACAAAGATTATATGGTCTTTTATTTTGAGTTCTGTATTTTGAAGAGAGCATTAAAAAGCTAGAAAACATTCAGAAAAGGTTTATCAGAGGAGCTGGGGTTCTATCTTTTTTTAAAAAAACAATTAATTAACTGACTAATTGTTGTGAAAATGGTTAAACAAACCAAAAATACCAATCAGTACAAGACTAAGAGGGAAATTTCTCTTCATATATTTGAAAATTATCTTAGACAAGAGTTAGTTTCCTGTCACCCTGAAAGACAGGACTGAAACCAGTTGGAGAAGTAGATTTTACCACAGCAGTTCAGATAGAAACAAGATGGTCACCTGTCAGGACCAGTATATAAAGATTTCTACTTTAAGTGGCAAGGTAGATTGGATGTCCCAACATGTTTATTTCAAACTTGAAACTCTCTGACTCTAGGATTATCTAATCACTTTCACTTAGGAAAACATGCTTTTCTATAACATTTAGTATCATCTGGAAAGGATAAATTCAAATTTGACTTACTCATTCTTACGGCTATAAGTCTATTTTAGGCTAAGAATTGTAATATTCATAGGAAAAAAAGTGTATATTAATATTATGAAAGTTTCCCAAAAAACAAAAAATTAAGTTAGAAAGTGTTTTTAATTTCATCATAATATGCTCTGGAGAGTCATTCAAGTAATAGTATTTCAGTTAGTATAAAGAATATGTATTATGATGCTGTTCATATGATACTCATAATGCTTTAGGCATGGCAGAAAATATGAATTATAACCAAAATTCACAGTACAGTAGCATCACCATGGTATCAAAGGTCATTGTTGTTCTCATAATTCATTGAAAATATCATGATTTAAGAACTAAATGTCACATAAACTTTATTATTATGATGAAAGATGTGTAATTACACTTCTTGAAAGATATTCAATCTAGTGACGTTAGAGATTATAAAGCAAAACAAGGGTACTACCAATTATAACGAGTTATTTATCAAGTTGACATAAAACTTTTGTGCTCATATCAGAACTGTGTCTGTTTTGTCAATTTGTAGCCCAGATGACAGGTTCATTTTGAGTCCTTTCATTTGAACTACTTATGAGTATCACTAAATACCAATGGATATTGGGGCAATCACAGAATTGTTGGGTATAGCCAGGTCAGCCATTGTGAAAACAAGAGCTCTGATGTCCTGACTAGATGGACACATTAATTTATCTATTAATCATTAACTAAGTTTCTAATAATGGTCATCTAAACCCTAAAGGTGGTAGAAAGATGTGTAAGATGTTATCTCTGCCATTAAGTTGTTTATAATTTAATCAACATTATAAGGTTTGTGCACAAATGAATAATTCAGGATACAAGGTGATAAACACCATAAAAGATGCAAAATTAAGATGTACTTGGAGTTCAAATGAGATACATATTGCTTTTGGATAGGGAGAATATGAACAAAATAGTATTTAAGTTAAGCCATAAACAAATATTTAGAATTTGAACTTGGAGAGATATTGGGACAAGAGAGTAAGATACTACAGTACAGAGGCAATTGTAACAACAACAACAACAAAAACAACAACAAAACTACTGAGATGTAAAAAACATATTTGGTAACCGTGAACAGTGCTGAATAAATAAAGTGAGAGATATGAGGGAATGTACTGAGAGATAAGACTGGAAAGACAAGTCAGGAGCAGAGAATATGGGGAGTGCATTGCTAAACAACTTGAAATTTGTTTGGTATGGAGGAGCGTCTGAGGGTTGGGCAATTAGTAACTTTAGGATACCTCACCTCTCAGAAATGTCTTCACTGTGTGCCTGACAGGAGGAGTATATGGGCACATGTTCTTCTTTCGTAGGCTCTCAAACACATTATAGCTTTGATTTTTGAAAGAGCTCAGAGACTAACCGGAGTGTACCTAAAGATCTGTGCTGGAGATAAATCTAATTTGCTTATTTCTCTTCTGGACTCCAACACTTTTACTGGAGGTTGTCACATACAGGGATTATTGAGTAGGGGTCAGGGAAAAAATAATACCAACATCAGATTAAATGTAAGAGTCAGAAAGTGAAATCTTCAGCCAAACTACATAATTTAACATACGGTTTTGAATAATGTTATTTGTCATATTATCCATGCACATTCTTCTTAATGGATATAAGTAACTGACAGTGCCTATATTTTGATCCAGGAGTGAATGTAAGATTATCAGACTCTACCTCAGTTAGTACATATGCAGTCAATTTTTGCATTTGACATATGATGATAAGGCTCCCCAGTAGAAATTCTGGAATTGAGTTAGTAAAATATACATAGGCTATGACACATTATTTACAGAGATAACATAGGCAATAAATAATGGTAATGTAATTGCAGGACAAGAAGCAGGTTGATTCCCTTTAATAAAAACATATTGAGCACTTAACTTGTTGCCTAGCATAATATGGTGGCGTGCAGCAATAGAAGAGATCTTGATAAAGTGATCATATAATTTATTATTGAAATGAGAACACTTTTGAGAAAGAACTCACTATTAAATTATGACGGAATAGCAAGTGGTATAACATGGCCATCCTGAGAAAACTAAGATGTATAGACATTCTCGATTTAGAGGACATGGTCTGTATCTTGCTGGAGTCAACATGTCAAAAACTCTTGCTATACAAAGTAGCATGCAAGATGGTATGAGTTGAAAAACAAATAAGACTTCAAAGAAGGAACTATAACAATCAATAAAATAAGATTTGATATTTAAACACATGAGAAACTATTGACAAAACATAAAGATCATGATAAAGGTAGATGCTGGAAGAAGTTTAAATAAAAGTTAAAAGGCTGAAGTGAAGTGAGTGTGAGGGGGAGCCTGAAGAAGTGTGATGGACCCAAGTCTATACTTATTTTGGAACGAGTGCCTGAATAGCATTTTAAAAAAATGATTTAATTGACTCCCATTGGCTGTCCTTGAAAAGCAGTTTAAGAAGATAACACTTCTTACTTCCCCTGTAAGAAGTGATTTTCCTCTTATAAAGCCAATTCCAATTATGGATTTCATGCATGTCAGGCTCAATAGGCAGGGATATGATTACATCGGAAAGTGGTATGCAATGTGTGCACTTTAAAATTACTCAGAGAATAATAGTTTGCAATCTTTATGTAAAACAGCAAGCCTTTCTGCCTCTATCACTCCCTCCCAGCATTGCAGGAGAAGTGCAAACCTCAGCCCTTTGGAAAAAAAAGTGATGATGAAATATTAATAAAGATTACTGACAAAGTAAGCAGTATGACTCAGGTTGTATAGAGCCATGGAACCTAGATGTTGAACAAATTTATTCAGCAACAGGGCAAGTTATTCAGATGTTTTAAAGCAGATGATATCATCTCTATAAATTGCAGGGAGCTTTTGAGAGTGTGGCAGCATTTTGATTTAGGGGGAGGGGAAATTTGAAAGAAGGGAGTAATTTTATTAGGATTAAAAAGTAGGCAAAAAGGAAGGAAAATTGTAATGAAAATCTCCGTGCACTTCCACAAAATAGCATGGAGGCCTTCATTTCCTCTCTAAAATAGTTACATTTTCCACGGTCTTGTCTTTTTGACCACGATGGCAATTGATTTAAGTTATACATGCTCCTCAGCAAAAGGCTACTGTGCTGAGGCTTTCAGATCATATGTACATGTGACTGTCCAAAGTGAAATTTGTTTAAAACAAATCAAGTAATAGGACTTGGACATTTCTAGTGGTAGGCGAAACAAGTAAGTCAGAAACAATTTTACCCATGTAAATGGGTTTTTATCTTAAAGACTTAGCTGGTAACACACTTTTGGGGAAAGGTCAAAAGGGAAATACTGTCTCTTAAATATAGAATGAACACATGTCCTGCCCTTCCTAACATTCCTTTCCTGAACTCAAGGGTTATTTATTCCTAGGGTAAGGTGTGGTGGTGGGGCAAGGAGAGATGGAGTGAGAGGTTACAATTCTATTCAAGTGTCTGAGGGACTTAATGGTCAACAGGAATGTTTGAAGCAGCCACTGCATGTCATCTTTGGTAACCCCTCAAGCTTTGCAAGGATAGGTTGTGAGTGGAAGGTTGCTATGTGTGTACCTGCCATATTCAGGTTGTGCTGTTGGTACCTTCTTTCACCACCTCTGAGAAAGTCTTCTCATTATCGTTATTCCAACTCCATCACAAAATAAATTGACCATGAGAGATACTTCACATGGATAAATTTCAACATTGAAAAGTAAAATGAAGCAGCCTATATTAATCAGGAGATATACCCATTTTATGCATGAGAAGTTTGAGGCCTAGTGAGGCCTCCAGTGACTTGTTCAAGGTCAACAAATGAGGTACCAAGGAAACACAAAAAAATATTCTCAAGGTCTCCTAAATCCTAGCTGAGTTCCTTTCTTTGAAAGCATACTGCTGACTTGAAACCTTTAAAAACCCACATGGTCTCCTTTGATAGATATTTTCCTATAGGCTAGAAAGGTAACTGTCATTTTTATAGAGCAAAAGTTATTAAAGAAGAAGACTACAGCTATTTCTCAAAGATGGTAGTTCAGTTATATCTCTGACAGTGAATAACTCATTAAACAAGAAACTCAGGTGAGAACCCAGGGGGTAGAGTGAGGGCATCCTGACTTCAAATTTTTCAGAGGAAGAAGAAAAGTTCCATTATTATATTCAAAGGACTTTAGAGGATTGTTGTGGTACTGTTGCATAGGACCAGTAGTTTTTTGTTTTTTTTTTTTTTTTTCAGACAGTCTCGCTGTGTTGCCAGGCTGGAGTACAATGGAGCGATCTCGGCTCACTGCAACCTCCACCTCCTGGGTTCAAGCAATTCTCCTGCCTCAGCCTCCCGAGTAGCTGGGACTACAGGCATACACAACTGTGCCCAGCTAATTTTTGTACTTTTAGTAGAGGTGGGGTTTCTCTATGTTGATCAGGATGGTCTCAATCTCTTGACCTTGTGATCTGCCCGCCTCGACCTCCCAAAGTGCTGGGATTACAGGAATGAGCCATCATGCCTGGCCAGCGCCAGTAGATTTTCAAAGCCAAAAGGATAGTCATTCTTCATGACTGAGGATTTAATGGGACATAGACCTGGGATATCAAGATACAAGCTGGAACTGCAAAAGACCAACTGAGGTTTGCTGTAAACCATTAACTGCTATTAGTAAATACATTAAATAGATATATTTAAAAGTTTTTGTTTTACATGTGGACCATGAGCCTTCCAGAGAAGCTTTCATTCAGTTAAATAATAGCATGGGTCAGGATCCTGCTATGCTATGCAATTCACACACATTGGCAAAATTAAAGTGCTGTTTTTCTTTTATTGACAGGCACTAAAGACTAATGAACTACAGAGACTATTAGTTCAAACAAACTATGAAGAATGTCAACATAAGAAATGTAAATATGCCCATAATTAATACATTTAATAATCATTTCCTTCTTGTTAAGGGTATTCAGTCAAATCTGGTGCTCATAAAATAAGATGGATGTGTGTGTGTGTGTGTATATATACACACACACACTATATATACACTACATATAGTGTGTATATATGTATACATATACATATATATGTATATATGTAAGAATATCAGACTTCCAGCAACTTCAGTGCTGAACTGAGAAATAGACAAACAGATAAACCTAAGATTTTTCTTATAATACTCCCATGAACTAAAGCTCAAGTCTTTTATACCATAAAGTATTTTAACCCTTTTTCAGATTCATATATTGATATATCAGAATCTATCTATATAAATATATATACATCATTTTATATACACTTACTTATCTCATTGATATGATTTGGCTTTTTGTTCCCACTCAAATTTCATCCCAAATTGTATTCCCGTAATTCCCACCTATTGTGGGAGTGACCTGATAGGAGATAATTGCATCATGGGAGTGGTTTTTCCCATACTGTTCTCATGGTAGTGAATAAGTCTCACAAGATATGGTGGTTTTATCAGGGGTTTCCACTTTTGCATCTTCCTCATTTTCTCTTTGCCTGCTGCTATCCATGTAAGACATGACTTGTTCTTCTTTGCCTTCTACCATGATTGTGAGGCTTCCCCAGACATGTGAAACTCTAAGTCCAGTTAAACCTCTTTCTTTTGTAAATTGCTGAGTCTTGGGTATTTCTTTATCAGCAGTGTGAAAATGGACTAATACAGTAAATTGGTACCTGTAGAGTAGGGCATTGCTGAAAAGTTACCCAAAAGTGTGGAAGTGACTTTGGACCTGGGTAACAGACAGAGGTTGGAACAGTTTGGAGGGCTCAAAAGAAGACAGGAAAATGTGGGAAAGTTTGGAACTTCCTAGATACTTGTTGAATGGTTTTGCCCAAAATGCTGATAGCAATATGGACAATAAGGTCCAGGCTGAGGTGGTCTCAGATGGACATGAGGAACTTATTGGGAACTAGAGCAAAGGTGACCCTTGTTATGTTTTAGCAAAGAGACTGGCAGCATTTTGCCCAGTTCTAGAGATTTGTGGAACTGTGAACTTGAGAGAGATGATTTTAGGGTATCTGGGCAAAGAAATTTCTAAGCAGCAAAGCATTCAAGGGATAACTTGGGCCCCGATAAAAGCATCCAATTTTAAAAGGGAAACACAGCATAAAAGTTGGAAAAATTTGCAGCCTGACACTGTGATAGAAAAGAAAATTCTATTTCCTGAGGAGAAATTCAGGCCAGTTGCAGAATTTTGCATAAGTTATGAGGAGTCAATGTTAATCCCCAAGACAATGGGAAAGGAGTCTCCAGGGCACGTCTGAGGTTTTCACAGCAGCTCCTCCCATCACAGGCCTGGAGGCCTAGGAGGAAGAAGTGGTTTCATGGGCTGGGCCCAAGGTCCCAGAGCTGTGTGCAGCCTAGGCACTTAGTTCCCTGAGTCCAGCCACTCCAGCCACGGTCCAGCCCTGAAAGGAGCCAATGAAGAGCTCAGGTCATGGTTTCAGATGGTGCAAGCCTCCGGCCTTGGCAGCTTCCACGTAGTGTTGAGTCTGCAGGTGCACAGAAGTCAAGAATTGAAGTTTGGGAACCTCCACCTAGATTTCAGAAGTTTGCTGCAGGGATGGGATCCTCATGGAGAACCTCTGCTAGGGCAGTGTGGAAGCGAAATGTGGGGTCACAGCCCCCACACAGTGTCCCTACTGGGGCACCACTTAATGGAGCTCTGAGAAGAAGGCCTTTGTCCTCCAGATCCCAGAAGTGTATATCCACTAACAACTTGCACCATATATCTGGGAATGCTGCAGAAACTCAATGCCAGCCCATGAAAGCAGCTGGGAGGGAGGCTGCACCCGGCAAACCCATAGGGGCAGAGCTGCTCAAGACCATGGGAACCCACCTCTTGCATCATCATGACCTAGATGTGAGACATGGGGTCAAATGAGATCATTTTGGAGTCTCAAGATTTGACTGCTCCGCTGGATTTCAGACTTGCATTGGCCCTGTAGCCCCTTTTTTCTGGCCAATTTCTTCCATTTGGAGTGGTTGTATTTATCAAATATCTGTACCCCCATCGTATCTGGGAAATAACTAGCTTGCATTTGATTTTACAGGCTCATAGGCAAAAGAGACTTGTCTTTTCTCAGATGAGACTTTGGACTGCAGACTTTTGAGTTAATGCTGAAATGAATTAAGACTTGGGGGACTGTTGGGAAGGCATGGTTGGCTTTGAAATGTGAGGACATGAGATTTGGCAGAGGAGAGGGCAGAATGATATGGTTCGGCTCTGTATCTTCCTCCAAATCTCATCTTGAGTTGTACTTCCATAATTCCCATGTGCTGTGGGAGAGGTCTGATGGATAATTGAATAATGGGGGTGGTTTTCCCCATACTATTCTCGTGGTACTGAATAAGTCTCATGAGATCTGCTGGTTTTATCAGGGGTTTCTGCCTTTGTGTCTTCCTCATTCTCTCTTTGCCTGCTGTCATTCATGTAAGACGTGACTTGCTCTTCCTTGCCTTCCACCATGATTGTGAGGCTTCCCCAGTCACGTGGAACTCTAAGTCTAATCGAACCTCTTCCTTTTGTAAATTGCCCTGTCTTGGGTGTATCTTTATCAGCAGTATGAAAACAGACTAATGCACTCATTCTCCAATCTATAGAAGATTAAAAGTAGCAAATTAAAAGGTAAACACAAGTAAAGAAAGTTGTCAGTACAGGTGACAGACTGCAATGAAAAATGACAGACATTCTTGTAGCAAGCTGAAGGACAAAATCTCTATGACTATACCCAAGCAATTAAAAGCATTGTATTTGGGGCTATTTGGAGTATGGATGACATATTTCAATAAATACAAAGAGCACAATATGCTACATAGGCTGATATTTGACAGTCATATTGATCTGTTTTTGAGTCATGAAGCAAGATATTTTTATATTCTGTTAGATTTTGTTTATCATCTTGTATATAAATTTGTATAAAATATAATGTATTTCTTGCTGATTTTCTAAACATTTTAGCTCTTAAAAAGGCAAGTTTTAGCTTTCTAGAAAGCTAACATTTTTAGAATACCTCTTTCCTTGATGATGCTAGATTAAAAGTAAATTACCATGTGTATATGTGTATGTGGGAAGAAATGTGGAATCTGAGTACACGGAAAGAATTTTAACGTGGACATCAACATATACAGAAGTGGAGCCCCTCTTAGGGTGTGGGGGAGGCGGGTTCTAGACTGAGGCCTCTGACTATATAAACAACTTAATTTTAAGACCATATAAAATTAATGGGCTCATATGAAATACAGTGGTTAATTGATGAAGATTTAGAATATTGGGTAGATCAAGATGATTTAGAACAATGGATACAAAAGAGTTACTTTTGTATTGGTTAAGGCAAAAAGTATATGTGAAGATTCTTCATAGTGTTCAGGCACTGTCTCTTTCTGTTAAGGTCCAGAAATTATATCTTTGAGTGTGTTTTATTGTCAAATGTGTTATTTCTGGCTAATTTCACATCTCTCACTATGATAAAAGATAGCAATATCATTATTATTCATAATACTATGACTCTTCATGACCAGTTTATTTTAAAATAATGTACATCTTCCTGCTCCTGCAATGCTCTAATGCCATTTATTTAATGTTGGTTACACTATCACTCATGGCACTACCTCATTCATCCTACCCCTTGTGAATACTGACTTCCAGTGCTTTTCTTAAAAGTTTATTACTATTCTTCATTGATGGTGATCACAAATGTAAGTCCCATCCAGAGTATGCAGAAAAATGTGAGCAATATTTTGTTTTATGGTCATGCTAAATTTATCAATCAGAATTTTATGATATAAAGACACATCTTCCAACAATGTCTTCTTTTGAACTCTTTAGACCATAATCAATACATTTATTGAATATAATCTTTTTCAATGTTGATAGCATCCCTATATTTTACACATAGCTATCAGCAGGGAGGATAGACAAGGGACCCACAGGAAGAGTAAGAACAATGGTTCCATTTTCTCAAGAAATGCCCATCCTTCATCTAGCACAGCTTATGACCAACCTGAGAGAGTGTTATATTTTAACATCAATAGAAAGCAAGAGAGGTCATTGTGGGGTAGTGGCCTCAATAACCCACAGCGGAGACAGGTGCAGCCATCTCCAGAGGACTGCCTAACACATGACACAAAGCCTATGGAGGACATAGGATGGCCATACTGGGTGCTAGCAGCATACAGCACACAGGGTAAATGTTTACACATGCAGATAAAGACCAAGTAGAGATGAGGGACCATCAGTTCTCAGAAAACTGAACAAATCCTGTGTCCATTTTGAAAGTCACCCCAAATCAGCATGTCAGCATTATTTGGGCTGTCAAATATCACATAATCTTGTGAAAGAAATACAGTGCTTGAACTGTAATGCAGCCACTGTGCCCCAATATGATTCCATAGATAGGAAGCTTGAAGCTTCCCAGGGCATCTTGTACACTTCATAAGCAGCGTAGTGGGTCTGAGAATAAATTAAAGGTGAGAAATGGGGATGGGGACTCACTTGGGTCCCATTCAGACTCCAGACAAGTTACTCAAACATCAATATCAACCTTGGCCAGAACCAGGTATCAGAGAAGGATTTAGACAAATTTGAGGGAGAGACTTCAGGTCAGTGATACTCATAACATTCTGGAGTGTACTGCCCAAAGGTCTCTGTTGTCCCTGCCCTGTCCCAGTCACTAAAGGGTTACTTTAAAAGCTTGAGGAGGAGGCTGATCAAGATGGCCAACTGGAAGCAGCTACTGTGCACCATTCTCATAGAGAGAAATAGAAGCAGCAATTAACATACCACCTACAACTGAAACATCCAGGTATGTACATTGAGATTTATTAAAAAAAAAAAAAAAGTCCTCAACCCATAGAGAACAGAGAAAAGAAAGGCAGGATGACCATCCACCTAGGCGTGACACAGAGTCAGGAGAGCCTCCCCAACCCAGGGAAGTTGTCCCAGGACTCACTTCTCCTCACGGGGCAGGGCCACCGAACCTGGGCAGCAGAACAACCCTGCCTTTGTCTGACTACTTCAATCAGAGGCGGCCCAGCAGAAAACAAAACAAAACAAATAAACAAAACAACAACAACAACAAAAACATGCAGACATGAGGAAAAAAAACAATACAAGAACTGCAGCAACTCAAATGGCCAGAGTGTCTTATGTCTTCCAACGATTGCATTCATTCTCCAATAAGGGTACTTAATCAGCTCAGTTGGCTGAAATTACAGAAATAGAATTTAGAATATGGATAGAAACAAAGATCATCGAGAGTCAAGAGAACAGCAAAACCCAATCACAATAAAATGATACACGAGCTGACAAACGAAATAGCCACAATATAAAAGAACCTAACTGATTTGATAGAGTTGAAAAACACACTACAAGAAATTCACAATGCAATCACAAGTATTAGCAGAATAGATCAAGTTGAGGAAATAATTTTGGAACTTGAAGGTTGGCTCTTTGAAATAAGAGAGTCAGACAAAAATAAAGAAAAAACAATGAAAAAAAAAAACCTGGAAAATAAGGAATTATATAAAGAGCCCAAATCTATGAATTATTCACATCCGTGGAAGGGATGGGAAGGAAAAAAACAACTTGGAAAGCATATTTTAGGATAGTTGCCCATGAAAACTTCCCCATCCTCAACAGGAAGGCCAATAGTCAAATTAAGGAAACACAGAGAACTCCTGCAAGATTCTACACAAGAAGATCATCCCCATGATATATAATAATCAGATTTTCCAAGGTTGAAGTGAAGGAAAGAATAAAAAAGGCAGCTAGAGAGAAAGGGCAAGTCACCTACAAAGGGAATCCAGAAGACTAACAGCAGACCTCTTAGTCAAAAGAGATTGGGGGCCTATATTCAATATTCTTAAAAAAAACACTCTTGAACCAAGAATTTCATATTTTGCCTAACTAAGCTTCCTCAATGAAGGAGAAATAAGATCCTTTTCAGATAAGCAAATGCTAAGTGATTTCTTTACCACCAGACCCACCTTACAAGAGATCTTGAAGGAAACACTAAATATGGAAAGGAAAGACCATTACCAGCCAATACAAAAACACCATAGTGACCAGTGACACTATAAAGCAACCACACAAACAAGCTGGCATAGTAACCAAATAACAACACAATGACAGGATCAAATCCACATATATCAATACTAACTTTGAATATAAACAGGCTAAATGCCCCATTTAAAAGGCACAGAGTAGCAAACTGGACAACAAAGAAAGACCTAGTGGCATGCTGTCTTCCAGAGACCCACCTCACATGCAAGGACAACCATAGGCTCAAAATAAAGAGGGTGAGAAGAATTAACCAAGCAAATGGAAATCAGAAAAGAAACAGGGATTGCAATCTAAATTTCACACAAAATAGACTCTAATCCAACAAAGGTCAAAGAAGACAAAGAAGGGTATTACATAATGGTAAAGGGTTCAATTCCACAAGAAGAGGTAAGCTATCCTAAATATATATGCACCTAACCCAGGAGCACCTACATTCATAAAACAAGTTATTGCAGACCCACAAAGAGACTTAGATGGTCACACAATAGTGAGAAACTTCAACACTCCACTGAGAGTATTAGATGGATCATTGAGGCAGAAAATTAACAAAGATATTCAGGACCTGAACTCAACATTGTGCCAAATGGGTCTGATAGACCTCTATAGAACTCTCTACCTCAAAACAATAGAACATACATTTTTCCCCGGTGAGCATGGCACATACTCTAAAATAGACCACAAAATCAGGCATGACACAATACTTTAAAAATGCAAAATAATTGAAATTATACCAAACACGCTTTCAGACCACATCAGAGTAAAAGTAGAAATCAAGACTAAAAAATCATCAAAACCATGCACTTACATGGAAATTAAACAACCTGCTCCAGAGTGACTTTTAGAGGAGCAATAAAATTAAGGCAAGAATCAACAAATTCTTTAAAACTAATGAGAACAAAGATACAACATAAAATTTCTGGGACACAGCTAAGGCAGTGTTAAGATAAAAATTTATGATGTTCAAATCCAACTTTCTTCATTTGTTATTTACTGATCATTCAGTTGGAAATGATCAGACTTCATATCCATAATATTAGTTATATTACTTACTTGGATTTTATCATTTACTCTATAGTATTGTTATCTTCTCAGTTATACAATTTTTGTCATTAAAATAAATGATGAAAACTCTGACAGCCAAATTAATTTCTTATACTTTATATCTGTTTCATTACTTAGAAAAGTTGCTTAATAATGAAAGCTCAGCCAGGCACACTGGCTCACGCCTGTAATTCCAGCACTTTGGGAGGCCAAGAGGGATGGATCACCTGAGGTCAGGAGTTTGAGACCAGCCTGTGCAACATGGTGAAACCCCATCTCTACTAAAAATACAAAAATTAGCTGGGTGTGCATCTGTAATCCTAGCTACTCAGGAGGTGGAGGTACGAAAATCATTTAAACCTGGGAGGCGGAGCTTGCAGTAATCCGAGGTTGCACCACTGCACTCCAGCCTGGGCAACAGAGTGAGACTCTGTCTCAAATAATAATAATAATTTAATATTAATTTGTTTCAAAAACATTTATAGCACTAACTACCCATGTCAAAAGTTTCGAAATATATCAAACAACTTAACCTCCCAACTAAAAGAACTAGAGAAACAAGAACAAACTAGCCCCTAAGCTAGCAGAAGACAAGAAATAATGAAAATAAGAGCTGAACTGAAGATTGAGACCAAAATTTTACTCAAAGTATCAATGAAAAAAGGAGTTTGTTTTTGTAAAAATTAATAAGATAGGTCACTAGCTAGACTAATGAAAAGAGAGACAATTCAAGTAAACAAAATAAGAAACAATAAAGAGGATTTCACTACTGTCATCACAGAAATACAAAAAACCATCAGAGCCTACTATGAACAGCTGAATGAACAAAAACTGGAAAACCTAGAAGAGATCGATAAAATTCCTGGACACATACACCCTCCCAAGACTGAAAAAAGAATAAATTTAATTCCTAAACAGACCAAAACAAGCTCCAAAATTGAATCAGTAATAGGCTATCAACCAAAAAAGCTCAGGACCAGATAGATTCACAGCATAATTCTAACAGATGTACTAAAAAGTGCTGGTGCCATTTCTTACTGAAACTATTCTAAAAATTTGAAGAGGAAGAGCTCCTTTACAATGCATTCTATGAGGCCAATGTCATCTTGATACCAAAACCTGGCAGACACAAAACAAAAAAAGAAAAGTTCAGATCAGTATCCTAGATGAAACACTGACACAAAAATTCTCATCAAAATACTTGCAAACCAAATCAAGCAGCACATTTAAAAAGGCTAATCCATCACAATCAAGTAGGCGAGGTTGGTTCAACATATGCAAATCAAAAAATGCCATTCATCACATAAACAGAACTAAAGACAAAAACCACATGATTATCTCAATAGATTCAGAAAAAACTTTCAATAAAATCCAATATAATCCAATTTTAGCATAACAATGTTATGTTAAAAACTCTCAATAAACTAAGTATTGAAGGAACATATCTCAAAATATTAAGAACAATCTATGACAAACCCACAGTCAACATTATACTAAATGGGCAAAAGTTGAAGCATTCACTTGAAAAACTGGCACAAGATATAGCCATCCTCTCTCACCACTCCTATTTAACATAGTATTGGAAGTTCTGGCCAGAGCAATCATGCAAGAGAAAGAAAGAAAAGGCACCCAAATAGGAAGAGAGGAGGTCAAACTATCCCTGTTGGCAGACAACATGATGCTATATCTAGAAAACAACATAGTCTAGGCCCAAAACCTCCTTTAGCTGATAAGCAACTTCAGCAAATTATCAGGATAAAAATCAATGTATAGAAATCACTTGCATTCCTAGACACCAACAACAGCCCAGCCAACAGCTAAATCAGCAACAAAACCCCATTCACAATTGCCACAAAAAGAATAAAATACATAGAAATACAGCTCACCAGAGAGGTTAAAGATCTCCACAATGAGAATTATAAAACACTGCTCAAGGAAATCAGAGATGACACGAACAAATGGAAAACATTTTGTGGTCATGGAAAGGAAGAAGCAATATTACTAAAATGGTCATACTGCTCAAAGCAATTTATAGATACAATGCTATTCCCATCAAACTACCAATGACATTCTTCCCAGAACTAGAGAGAAACTATTTTAAAATTCATATGGAACCAAATGGAATCAAAAAACAAACAAACAAACAAACAAACAAAAAAAAACACCAGCCCTATTGGTCAAGGCAATCCTTTGCAAAACGAACAAAGCTGGAGGCATTAGGATACTCAACTTCAAACTGTACTACAGGGCTACAGTAAACAAAACAGCCTGGTACTGGTATAAAAACAGACACATCGACGTATATAATAGAGGCCCCAGAAATATGACTGAAGACCTGAAACCATCTTATCTTTGACAAAGCTGCCAAGAACAAACAATGAAAAAAGAATTCCCTATTCAATAAATGGTGCTAGGATAACTGGCTAGCCAAATGAAGAAGATTGAAACTAGACCCCTTCCCTATACCATATGCAAAAATTGACTCAAGATCCATGAAAGACTTAAATGTAAAACACAAAACTATACAAACTCTGGAAGACAATCTAGGCAATACCATTCTGGACACAGGAACAAGCAAAGATTTCATGACAAAGAGGCCAAAACCAATGGCAACAAAAGCAAAAATTGACAAATGTGACCTGCTTAAACTATAGCTTGCACACAGCAAAAGAAACTATCAGCAGAGTAAACATATAAACTACAGAATGGGAGAAAATATTTGCATCTATGTATCTGACCAGTGGTCGTATCTAGCATTTATAGGAAACAAATTTACAAGCAAAGAACAAACCACCCTATTAAAAAGTGGGCAAAGGACATGAACAGACACTTTATGAAAGAAGACATACAGGCGGGCAACACACATATGAGGAAAAGGTCAATATAACTGATCATTAGAGACAGGAAAATAAAAACCACGATGAGATACCATCTCACACTAGTCAGAATGGCTATTACTAAAATGTCAAAAAATAACAGATGCTGGCAAGATCCTGTAGAAGAGGGAACACATGTACACTGTTGTTGGGAGTGCAAAATTAGTTGAACCATTGTGTAAAACACTGTGACAATTCCTCAAAGAGCTAAAAATATAACTACCATTCAACCTAGCAATTCTACTACTGGATATATGTCCAAAGGAATATGAGTTGTCCTACCATAAAGACACATGCATATGTATGTTCACTGCAGCATCATTCACAATAGCAAAGACATGGAATCAACCATAATGTCCATCAATGGCAGATTGTATAAAGCAAATATGGTACATATACACCATGGAATACTATGGAGTCATTTAAAAAAATAAGATCAGTCCTTTGCAGAAACATGGATGGAGCTGGAGGCCATAATCCTTAGCAAACAAATGCAGGAACAGAAAACCAAATACCCCATGTTCTCACTTATAAGTGGAAGCTAAATGATGAGAACACATGGACACAAAGAAGGAAACAACAAACACTGGGAGTCTACTTGAGGGAGGAAGGTGTGAGGAGAGAGAGGATCAGAAAAAATATCTATTTTGTACTAGACTTAGTACTTGAGTGACAAAATAATCTGTACAACAAACCCTGTGACATGAGTTTACCTATATGACAAATGTGCACATGTACTCCTAAAACTAATGTAGAAGTTTAAAATAATAATTACAAAATGTAAAAAGGAATTCATAATTTGCTGATTATATCAAAATAATTAGCTGTCATAAAAAATTGTGTTATTTAGAAAAAAAAAAAAAAAAGCTTGAAAGAGTCAATCCAAAGTGCTGCATACCCTGAAGCATGGGGTATGGTCCAGGAGCCACCTTCCCTGAGTCTAAGGATGGTAATGTACAGAAGCATCCAAGAAAAAAACAGGATGCAAAAAAAGACAATGAACACCTTAGATTAAAAATCTGAAAAACATAGGTTTGGGCTCAAACTTTAAGATTTTCCTTAGAAAAATTTTAAAAAAATGTATAGAGTTTAAGTTGGAAGATAAAGAGGCCTGAAAAATGTAAATCCAAGGTACTAAAGCTTCAATTTTCTGATTTTCCAAATGCCAATTATAGAACTTTGGTAACTATTCTATATAGTAATATGAGGATGTTGTAGATATCTGGGTTTTTTTTTTTTTGCTTGTCCATTAACTTTTATTGTTAGGAAACATCCTCTTTAATTTTATGTGATTTCAGTGATTCTATTAATAAACAACTCAGCCTACTCTAACATAAGATTGAATACATGATCTAGGATGACTAATCAGAGAAGTCTACCTCACTGAATACAGTAGTTGTTGCCAAAATTTATGTGACTCACACTGAGCAGAGTCTTTTGGGGTGGGTGCTGGATGAGAGAATGTCTGACCCTTTTCTCTGGTATGGTGCTGCACAAAAGTATCTGAGCCTGGAACAGTTGGTGACCAGCTGCACTGCCATGTGGAGAGATCTTGCCTGATAAAGAAAACAAACAAATAAAAATGCTGAAGTTAAAGAGACAGAGAGAAACAGAGACTTTATCTGATGGTATTTGAAATGCCTAGTGTAGGCACATATGCTGAACCCAAATGACTCATGTTTCCAGTCATGCTTCCAGTTAATGAGCCAATTAATTTCTTTTTATTTTAACATGTGCTTGTTAGACATGGATTCCTACCCTCTTGCTAAAGGTAGAGTTTTCCTCAACTACCATACCTTTGAATACCAATACCTTAAAATTTCTAATCCCATCCATCACCTCTCTCTTGAGCTCCAGATATAAACATCCAAATAGCTTTTCATTGTCTCCATCTAGGTATTGGTATGTTAGGCATAATATGTCAAAAACTCATAGTTCCACCTCAAATTTAGTCATCTCCAGGATTTCTGTATCAATAAATTTCATCCCTATATACTCAACTGCTCAAGGCAAATAACTAGATGTCACCCTTGACTTCCTTCTGTCATCACCAAATAAAATCCATTAGAAAGGCATGAAAACTCTTCCCCCAATATATATCCAGAGCATGACCACTCTTGTATGTCTCAACTTCTATAATCTTAATCCAAGCTACCACCACTTCTCACCCAGAGTACTGGAGCTCAATATCACATAACAAGTCTCCCTGTGCTATTCCTGTTTCTTTATATTCTGTCTTAAACAGAAATCAGAGTAATAGTCTTGAAACCTATCCAAGTCACATCCTTGCTTTAAACTGTCTAACGTCTTCCCGTCAAAATTCGAATAAAATTCAAATTCTTAACAATGTATCAAAGAAAGGCTCTCATGATCTGCCCCTTGCCTCCCTCCCTATCTGTATGTTTCAATTCATTTTTGCACACTATGCTCCATATATATTTACTGGACACATCACTACATGGCATTTGCACTCTTTCTTCTTCCCCACTTCACAAGTCCATTGCTATCATAATCCCTTTTATTTTCCTCATAGCATTCATCACTTGCTAAAATTATCTTGGTTATGAAATTGCTTATGTGTTTATTTTCTTTCTTTTCCACTAGATGTAAGGTCCATGAAGGCAGAAATTCTTGTCTATCATGCCCACTATGGTAGTGGCATGATTCCCTGTGACTAATAGGGAAGTTGGATGAGAACTCAGATGTGAAGATTCAATCCAATTCTTTCTTCAAGAGGCCAAAAATCTATTTTGAGAGACATGGAATACATTAGGATATGTATTAACATAAAGCACATTAAAATGTAATGCAATACAGTCTTCAATTAGTTACAGTTGTTTGGAAAGTACTGAAAGTGATAAAATACATCATAAAAGACTAAGAATAGTCTAGCCAGGAGTCTTAAGAGGTTGTCATTACAGAGGAGGTGAATTAAGTACCTTTATCTCAGAGGGTCATGATAAATATAAAAGTTAAAAGTTAAATATACATGTGTGGAATCAGTGTTTTGTACCTGGGCAAAATTTGTTCTGTAAAAATTACTTTAAAAATTCCCACAGTTTGACTCTTGCTCTATAGCAGTTTTACTTAGTGCTGTTCTGTGTTTTCAACAACAACAACAACAACAACAACAACAAAAGACACTCACAACTCAGATACGTACATTCTGGTCTTTATCAATTTGCAAAGAGGACAACTTCAGACATAGATTTTTTTTTCTTCTCACAGAACCCCCAGAAGTGATTGTGAATTAAGGAATGGCACTGGATCACTTCATTCTTCAATATATTACAATCAAAATGTGTCTTAACCCTAGAAGAAAACCTAGACAATACCATTCAGGACATAGGCATGGGCAAGGACTTCATGTCTAAAACACCAAAAGCAAGGGCAACAAAAGCTAAATTTGACAAATGGGATCTAATTAAACTAAAGAGCTTCTGCACAGCAAAAGAAACTACCATCAGAGTGAACAGGCAACCTACAGAATGAAAGAACATGCTATCTCCTCATCTGACAAAGGGCTAATATCCAGAACCTACAAAGAACTCAAACAAATTTACAAGAAAAAACAACCCCATCAAAAAGTGGGCGAAGGATACGAATAGACACTTCTCAAAAGAAGACATTTATGCAGCCAACAGACACATGAAAAAATGTTCATCATCACTGGCTATCAGAGAAATGCAAATCAAAACCACAATGAGATACCATCTCACACCAGTTAGAATGGCAATCATTAAAAAGTCAGGAAACAACAGGTGCTGGAGAGGATGTGGAGAAATAGGAACACGTTTATGCTGTTGGTGGGACTGTAAACTAGTTCAAACATTGTGGAAGACAGTGTGACGATTCCTCAAGGATCTAGAGCTAGAAATACCATTTGACCCAGCCATCCCATTACTGGGTATATGCCCAAAGGATTATAAATCATTCTGCCATAAAGACACATGCACACCTATGTTTATTGCAGCACTATTCACAATAGCAAAGACTTGGAACCAGCCCAAATGCCCATCAATGATAGACTGGATTAAGAAAATGTGGCACATATACACCATGGAATACTATGCAGCCATAAAAAAGCGTGAGTTCATGTCCTTTGTAGGGACACGGATGCAGCTGGAAACCATCATTCTCAGCAAACTATCGCAAGAACAGAAAATCAAACACCTCATGTTCTCACTCATAGGTGGGAATTGAACAATGAGAATGCTCGGACACAGGAAGGGGAACATCACACACCGGGGCCTGTTGTGGGGATTGGCGGGGGAGGGATAGCATTAGGAGATATACCTAATGTAAATGATGAGTTGATGGGTGCAGCACACCAACATGGCACATGTATACATGTGTAACAAACCTGTACATTGTGCACATGTACCCCTGAACCTAAAGTGTAAGAAGAAGCAATTAAAAAAATAAAAAGAAAATGTGTCTTAAGTATATTCAAATTGTGAGCAAGGGCCATGAAACATTGAAGAAGAAAATTTTGTTGTCATTAACATGCAAACCTGTCTTAGTGTATCCATGCACAAGACATTTGCTGCAAATATCTAAAGGGTGAATTATCAGTTGCATTGTGTGGGCTGTTTACAAGAGACAGAGATGGAAAGAGCCAAAAATACTTTTTAGGAATTTGATCAGACAAGAAAGACCACAGAAGCAATAGAATAAATCATACTGGGATATACATAGCCAGGAACAAAAACCAAAGACAAGGGCAGAAATTATGAGAGAGAGAAATAAAATCATTCGCAGGCTCAGACTCAGACTGGCAGAGGCAGCAACAAAGGGAGAAGCTATATACCTGCAGTAAGAAAGCTGAGCACTATGAAATTTCTTATGATTTGACTCAAAATATATCAAAGTTTATCACAAGGTATTTATGCTGGATTGTACTTTCTCATGAGTTATGTGTGCTGAAAATTTCAAATCTTAGCTGAAAAGAATAAGGAATTAACTTGTAATCCTGAAAAAAGAAAATGATTCTGGCCTATTCTTGAAACCTTCAGGCTGCTTTGAGTGATGACTATGGAATGAAGCGTGCTGCCATCTCACCAAAGGAAGATTTGTCTGACTTTTCAAACAAGAGAGCACATGTGCAGAAGTATTTTTAAACAAACATATTGGAGTGTTTTATGCTATTTTAAATATCATATAATAAACATATATCATTTTTATAAAAAGGAAACACTAAACATCCATAATCTCATCACTACTAACATAAGCACTACTAATATTTGGTATATTTCCCTCCATCCTTTTTATTTCTGTTTAGGATTATTCCCTGCATCACCAGATTTGAAGTACAAAATAAGGTTACATTTCTTTTGGTATTCAAAGCCAAGGTCTGAATCTCATCTTACAAATATCAATTAGTCCTTTTTTTCCCTTAAACATTGCTTTTCTCAGTATTCCTCAGAATCCTTTCAGTGAGCCCAATACTTCCATTGACTATTTAACCCATACTGTGCACAGTGAGAGTCAGGTAATTTTTGAAATGAAAACAAAATTGTTATTAAAAAGGGTGAATGAATATGAAGTGGCCGGTGGGCTAAAACAATGACTAGTGGGCAAAACAGATGTGCAAAGCATTTCCATGGGTTCTTGAAATAAAGGAACTCTAAATTCTGGGCATTGTATTTTTTGGTATTGCAAAGAGGCTGCAGCTTTCATCTGAAGAACTGAACTGTATGATACAAATGAAACAAACACTAAGCACATTTTTGTCTCTCCTTTAGTCTTTTTTGGGTCTTTCCTTTAAGTATATTTTCCTCCTTAAGTGTATTTCCATGGTGATTTAGAAGAGCAGCCAGAAGGCAGCAGAAAATAATTAAAACCTATCATCTTAAGCAAGAGTAGAGGTCAGTACAGAAAGTCTGAATTCTCCCTAAGGTCTAATATCTAGCCCCAGCATTTTCAACTATTTCGTAATCTCAGAACACTTTGCTCAAATAATGTTTATAGATTTGCTAGGATTTGCATAAGTGTCACTCGGGATATGTGACCCATTATGTTGATGGTAATCAAAGCGGTTTACTACCTGCCACTTCTGCTTATGCTGATGTTACCACTATTGAATTACCATGCTCTGAAGGAAGTCAAGTGCCATATGTAAGTCGAGTGCTAACTCTCTAAATGGTATGATCCATTGCAGATACATTATGGACTTCCTGCAGGATTTAGAAGTTTTAGAGTGAACACCTTGCTGGTGTTCATCTCATATTAATGATTGCAGGTTTGGATCCTACCAAATCCAGCATCCAGTGCAAAATCATGAAATCAGTAGCATATAACTTCAGAATCTGCATCTTTGCTTCCAATCCATCCTCCCACGTGGTGTGTCAAAAACCTTCATATTGTCCTCCTAATAACTAGAACTCCTTGCTGTGGTACAACATTGGAACTAAGCATGTTCTGCACTATTAGATTTTTCTCATATATTTCTCCCATTAGAAACATTTCTATTAAGGTCTCTTGGAATCCTCCAAGAGAATGGAGGCCATTTTCAAGTAGATGGGGGTCGTCCAAGAGAATGAAGGAATGTTGCCATGGCAACATTTTGACGAGGGTGTTTAATATCTAGCCCAATTATATTAAACTATTTCTTAATCTCCTGACACTTTGCTCAAATTACATTTTACAAATCTGCTAATGCTTTCTCTAACATTATGATGTAATAAAAATAGCATGGAATTGGGTGTGAATGTAGATTACCCATGTGGCATTGGGAAATTTGTAGTAATTTTATGAACTTGGATTTTTTTCTAATTATAAAAGTAAAGCATGGTCATTGCAAAAGGAAATGAAATGTGGGAAGATAGAGAAAGCATCAAAAAGAGAAAAAGATCATCCATATTCCATCATCTGGAAGTAGCCACTATTAACATTTTGGTGTATACTCTTTAATGTAAGTAGCTTAAATGAGGAAGTTAAGGCTTAAATCTATATGGACACTGTGGTGATTAAGCAATTAAGTAATATAATTAAAGCACCTCATATGATGCTCGACACACACAGAAGGCCCTCAATAAATCTAACTATAGCTTGTCAAAGTATACGTTTTGTCCATGCAATAGGGACAGTCAAACCTGAGCACCCTTCTGTCTGCTAGCCTCTCCTGGGGCTCCATCCTAGCTGTGCCTGCTTGCAGTCCAACCTCAGATGCCCAACTGAGCTGCCTCCCAGGGGCCCACATCTTAGCTTTTGGGCAGGCAAACCATGCCTGTCACAGCTTGTCAAAGTAATTTTGCAGTTCATGTCTCATTTGAGTCCCCATGCCATCACTGTGATATCAATGAAATCAACAGTGTTAGCATTATTCTTCTGTACATGATTATTGTCACAAGTAGAGATTTTTAGGTCCCGAATATTTTCAATTCAGTACACCTGATTATAGACCAGGACTTTTGCACGTGCCAATATTTCAACACATAAATCGAATGTACAATTAGGTTTGAAAACTTCTGCTTTAGAGATGTCACTTAGTAAACATTCAAAGGGCATGCCCCAAACCTTCTCCCAGGAATCTTGACTAAAATTCAAACCAGAGATCAAGCAATGTGGCTGACTAGACACAGCTAGGAGGAACACCTGCCACTGAGGGACTGGGACACCAGAGAAGACTGGTGCACTCCAAGCAGATCTATGGAAGGAAGGCATTGAGAGTAGACAGAGGGAGGACATAGATGTTAGGTTCAAGGAGGAGGAAGAAGGAAGTCCCACATGGGGCTATCATGCACCACTCATTCTTGGCCCCCAATGATTCCTGGGGAACCGGTGAGTTGAGCAGATGATGAACAACTCATTCTTGCCATGGATCTCTGGAATCCTGACAGCAGGAGACCCCACAACCCCCACAAACACTTGAGCTAGTAGAGACTGCTGCTTAAAGAGGTGGTAGGGACAGGACTCCAGCTTGTGAGGAGCCCAGAGGGTTTGGTGTTGGAACATCTGAAAGGGAGCAGATTTGCCATGCTCCCTTAGGAGACTAAAGCCTTAGGAGAACTGTTGGACCTGAATCTTGCCCATGAGATGGGGCCAGGACAA
The DNA here is from genome assembly GCF_002776525.5 of Piliocolobus tephrosceles. Classification (NCBI taxonomy): domain Eukaryota; kingdom Metazoa; phylum Chordata; class Mammalia; order Primates; family Cercopithecidae; genus Piliocolobus; species Piliocolobus tephrosceles. The sequence goes on along the minus strand of NC_045445.1, from coordinate 31,942,133 downwards.
CCTGAGACCCCTTATGTCTGTTGGCCTATTCTTGGGACCCAGCCTGGCTGTGCCTGCTTTCAGTGCAGCCTTGAATGCCCAACTGAGGTGCCTAGCAGGGGCCCACATCATAGCTTCCTGGCTGGCAGACCATGCCTAACCATCATAGAGCCCCAGCAGATTGGCCCCAATCCACCTGCACCCTCCCCCCACAACAGCCTCTCGCATGCCACTTTTCAGGCACACACTCCTCCGTGGCCACCACCCCATTGTTTTGCCAGTGGGCATGCACATGTGTGCACCTTGCAGCCCCATCCCTGGTGGTGCATGGACACCAGCACATGGATACCAGCAGCCCAATCCTCCACCCTATGCCACCACTGCCACCAGCATGAAAGAGTGCATGAAGGCCACCAGTCCCAAGCCTGCCAGTGCCCTGCCACCATGCCAACAGTAACTCAAGTGCTAATGTGCACATGGATGCCAGCAACCCTGCACTCCCCCACCACCTTTCCCCACTGTGCCACCAACACCACCCTACCCTCTTTCCCCCACACTGTGCCACCACAGCCACCACTGCCAACACCTTCACAGAGGCTGGCAACCCCAGGTCCACCAGTGTCCCACCCCAATGAACAAGCATGCACCCTGCTGCATTGCTGCTCCTGCTATCATGTGTGAATGATCACATATCCCACTTTAATTGCCCAAGAAAGCACTTTGGCTGACACCACCCTTCAGAATGTTATGGTCATTGGTCCAGGAACACCTTTATCTTTCCAATGCAGCAGGTTCCCAATCTTGAGGGGTCAAAAAAGCCAGGAGCCTGATACAAGCAACCCTGGGTTAGAGCAAGCATCCCAGGAGTGCTGAAGTGAGCCTTAGTCCCAAGAAATCTACCAGAAATAAGGCCAGTTGACTGAACCAACCTTCTGTCACAATCAAACCACGAAGGACTTCAAAGAAGATAAAAGCAAAGGAAAAAAAAAAAAACCCATCTAAAGAACAGCAACTTCAAAGATTAAAGGAACATCAGCCAACACAAATGAGAACCAGCACAAGAACTCTGGCAATTCAAAATGCCAGCATGTCTTCATACTTTCAAATGACTGCATTAGTTCCCAAGCAATGAGTCATAACCAGGCTGAAATGAAATACAATAAAATGATATAATATATGAAATAAGAAATGGCCATTTGAAGAAAGAACCAAACTGAGTTGATAAAGTTAAAAAAACTCACTAAAAGAATTTCGGAATACAACTGCAATTATTAACAGCAGAATTGATTGAGCTGAGGAAACAATCTCAAAGTTCAAATACTGGCTTGGCTCTCCAAAATAACTCATCCAGACAAACGTAAAGAACAATGAAAAAGAAAGAACAAAACCTCCAAGAAATAAGGAATTATGTAAAGACACCAAACCTACGATTCACTTGCGTACCTGAAAGACAGGCAGAGAAAACAAGCAACTGGGAAAATGGATTTCAGGATATTACCAATGAAAATTTCCCCAACCTCACTAGAGAAGGCAACATGCAAATTCAGGAAATGCAGAGAACCCCTGTGAAATACTACACAAGAAAACTACCTGCAAGACACATAGTCGTCAGATTCTTCAAGGTCAAAATGAAAGAAAAAATGTCACAGGCAACTAAATAGAAGGGACAAGTCACCTACAAAGGGAACTCCATTAGGCTAATAGTGGACCTTTCAGCAGAAACTCTACCAGCTGGAAGAGAATGTGTGTCTATATTCAACATTCTTAAATAAAATAATTGCCAACAAAGAATTTCATATCCAGCCAAGCTAACTTTCATAAGCAAAGGAGAAATAATATCTCCTTCAGACAAGCAAATGCTAAGAGATTTTGTTACCATGAGGCCTGCCTTACAAGAGGCTCTGAAGTGCTGAACACAGAAAGGAAAGATTATTACTGGCCACTACAAAACTACATTTAAGTACACAGACCAGTGGCATTATAAAGCAACCATACAAAGAAATCTGCACAATAACCAGCTACATCGTGATGACAGAAACAAATTTGCATATATTGATCCTAATCTTGAGTGTAAATGGACTAAATGCCCCAATTAAAAGTCACAGAGTGGCAAGTTGGATAAACAAGTATGTTAGGCCATTCTTGCATTGCTATAAACAAATAACTGAGACTGAGTAACTTTTAAAGAAAAGAGGTTTAATTGACTTACACCTCCTCAGGCTGTGCAAGCATAGTACTGAGATCACTAAGCTTCTTGGGAAGCCTCAGAGACTTTTTATTCAAGGCAGAAGGCAAAATGGGAGCAGGTACACCACATGGCAAAAGCAGGAACAAGAAAGAGTGAAGGGAGGAGGTGCCACACACTTTTAAATGACCAGATCTTGTAAGAACTCACTATAACAAAGAAAGTACAAAGCCATGGGGAAGGGATCCACCCCATGACCCAAACTCCTCTCACCAAGCCCCAACCCCAGCATTGAGGATTACAATTCAACATGAAATTTGTATGGTGACAATATCCAAACTATATCATTCTACACTTGTCCCCTCCAAAATCCCATTGTCCTTCTCACATTGCAAAATAAAATCACACCTTCCTAACAGTCCCTCAGTCTTAACACATTCCAGCATTAACTCAGAGTCCAAAGTCCAGAGTCTCATCTGAGACAAGGCAAATTCCTTCTATCTATGAGATTTCAAAATTAAAAGCAAGTTAGTTATTTACAAGGCACAATGGGAGTATAGGCATTGGACAAACATTCTCATTCTCAGAACAGATAAATTGGCCAAAAATGGCCAAAAAAGGCCTGTAACCAGGCCCCATACAAGTTTGAAACCCAGCAGGGCAGTCATGTAATCTTAACGTTCCAAAATAATCTCCTTGGCTCCATACCCACCACCCAAGGCATGCTGGTGGAAGTGGGCTCCTAAGGCGTTGGGCAGCTCCAAACCTGTGGCTATGTAGAGTGTGGCCCCCATTGCTGCTCTCATGGGCTGGAGTTGAGTATCTGAAGTTTTTCCAGATGCCAGATGCAAGTTGCTGGTGGATCTTCCATTCTCTGGTCTAAAGGATGGTGGGCCACTTCTCACAGCTCCACTGGGAAGTGCCCCATTGGGGACTCTGTTTCAGGACTCCACCCTAACATTTCCCCTCTGCACTGCCCTAGTAGAGGTTCTCTGTGTGGGCTCCAGAGATCCCTCATGGTGGCTGTTTGGACGAACCGAGGCAAGATGGTACACTTCCGGGTTCTTCATCCCCCCTCCCAACTTTTCCCGCGTGGAGGCAAGATGGTGCACATCCAGGTTCTTCACCTCCCCCTCCCAACTTTTCCCGCGTGCCCGAAAATGCAGCCGGAGCCCAGGGAGGGTGCAGACCAACTGGGCATGCGCCAGGTGACGTCAATCTGAAGAGACCAAGATTTACCTGGTCGCACCTGTGGAACGCCCCTGACACGCCCATGCCCCACCTATTGCCCTCCCACTCCTAGAAAAGCCGCTCTCCTCCATTAAGCCACGCAGACTTCCCAGTTTCTTGTTGCTGTCGGAACTGTCGGAACTCCGTCGGAGAGCTTGGGGGAGGGGAACTCTGCCGGCCTTCTTTGCCGGAGGCCGACAGACTTCTTCTCCACACCTTGGGTTACTAAAATAAACTTGCAGTTTTGCGCCTGACCTTTGCCTACTTGCTGGTTCTTTTGCTCGCTCTGGTGGTCTTAGAAAAACAAGACAGTGGCCAACAGGCATCTGTCTGGGCACTCAGGCTTTCTCACACAGCCTCTGAAATCTAGGTGGAGGGTGCCAAGTATTCTTCACTCTTGCACTCTGAATGCTGGCATACTTGACACCACGTAGCAGCCACTAAGGCTTATGGTTTACACCTCTGGAGCTGAGGCCCAAGCTGTACCTGGGCCTGTTTGAATAAAGGCTGGAGCCAGGGAAGCCAGAATGTGGGAGTCAGTCTTCTGAAGCTGCACAGGGAAAATGGGCCCTGGGTTTGGCCCACAAAATCATTCTTCCCTCCAAAGCTTCTAGGCCTTTAATAGAAGGGGAGCTACAAAAGTCTCTGACATGCCTTTGAGGCCTTGTCCCCATTGTCTTGGCTATTAAACCTTGGCACCCTTTTAGTTGTGCAAATTTCTCTAGAAGTGGTTACTCCACAGCCTGCTTGAATTCCTCTCCCAAAAACGTTTTTCTTTATCTGCCATATAGCCAGGCTGCAAATTTTCCAAACTTTTGCACTGTGTTGCTCTTTTAAATATAAGTTCTAACTTTAGAACTTATTTCTTTTTCTCACATCTGAGTGTAGGCTATTAGAAGCAGATAGGCCACCTCTTCAATGTTTTGCTGTTTAGAAATTCATTTGGCCAGATAACCTGGGTCATCACTCTCAAGTCAAACTTTCACAGATTCCTAGAGAAGGGACAAAATGTAGCCAGGTTCTTTGCTAAGTCATAATACATGTGACCTTTGCTCTAGTTCCTAATAAGTTCCTATTTCCATCTGAGACCTTGTCAGCCTGAACTTTTGTATGAGTCTGTTCTCTCACTGCTATAAAGAAATAGCTGAAACTGGGCAATTTATAAAGAACAGAGTTTTAATCAGTTCATGGCTCTGCAGGCTTTATAGGCTTCTGCTTCTGGGAAGGCCTCAGGAAACTTACAACCGTGACCAAAAGCAAAAGGGAAGTAGGAACATCTTCACATGGCCAGTGGGAGAGAGAGAAAAGGGAGAGATGCAAACAACCAGATCTCATGAGATCAGGAGAACAGCAAGGGGAAAGTCAACCCCCATGATTCAATCATCTCCCACCAGGCCCCTCCTCTAACACTTGAATTACAATTCAACATGATATTTGGGTGGGGAGACAGAGCCAAACCATATCAGCTTAACTGTTCATATTACTATTAACATTTTGGTCACAACCACTTAATGAGTCTTTAAGACTTTCCAAACTCTCCCTCAAATTTCTGTCTTCTTCTGAGCTCTGCAAAATCTTCTAACCTATGCCCTCAGTACCAAAGTTGCTTCCACATTTTTAGGTACCTTTATAGTAATGTCATACTAGTCAGTACATTTTTTTTTTTTTTGCATTGGGTCATTTGTGCATTGCTACAAAGAAGTATTTAATACCTGAGACTGGGTAATTTAAAAAGAAAAGAAGATAAATTGGCTCACTGTTCTGCAGATTGCACAAGCATAGCATCAGCATAGTTCAGCTTCTGACAATGTCTCAGGAACCTTTTACGCATGGTGGACAGAGAAGTGTAAGAATGCAAGGCAAAAACAGGAGCAAGAGAGAGAGTAAGGGGAAGCGACACACACATTTAAATGACTGGGTCTCATGAGAACTCACTATCGCTAAGACAGCATCAAACCATAAGGGGTCTTCCCACATGACCCAAACATCTCTCACCAGGTACCATCTCCAGTATTGGGGATTACAATTCAACAGGAGATTTGGACAAGGACAAATATTCAAACTATATCAAGAAGCAAGATCCAGTGGTAGGCTGTCTTCAGGAGACCCATCCCACATGCAATGACACCCTTAGGCTAAAAGTAAATGGATAAAGAATAATTTATCAAGCAAACAGAAAACAGAAAAAAAGCAGGGGTCGCTATTTTAATTTCAGACAAAACAGACTTTAAGCCAACAAAGATGAAAAAAGAAAAAGAAGGATATTATATAATGGTAAGGGGCTCAATTCAGCCAGAAGACCTAACTATCCTAAATATATATGCACTTAACACAGGAGTGCCCAGACTCATAAATCAAGTTCTCAGAAACCCACGAAGAGAGTTAAATAAACACACAATAATAGTGGGAGACTTACTGACAGTATTAACCAGATCATCAAGACAGAAAACTAACAAAAACATTCAAGACATGAACTCAACACTTGACTAAATGAAACTAATACACATCTACAGACCACTCCACCCAACAGACAAAAACAGAATATGCATTCTTCTTATCTGCATATGAAACATACTTTACAATTGACCATGCAATTAGACATAAAACAATCCTCAGCAAATTCAAAAAACAGAAATAATACCAACCACACTTTCAGACTACAGAACAATAAAAATAGATATCAGTAATAAGAAAATCAGTCAAAACCACATAATTACATGGAATTTAAGTAATCTAATTCCTGAATGACTTTTGGGTAATAAAATTAAATCAGAAATCAAGAAATTGTTTGAAACTGAGAACAAAGATACAGCATACTAGAATCTCTGAGACATAGCAAGGCAGTGTTACAAGGTAAGGTTATAGCACTAAATGCCCACATGAAAAATGTAGAAAGATCTCTAATTAACAACCTAACATCACAACTAGAGGAACTCGAGGAACTAGAGCAGAACAACTCCAAAGCAAGCAGAAGATGAGAAACAAAGACAAAACAAAATCAAAGCTGAACTGAAGGAAATTGAAACATGAAAAACCATACAAAAGATCAACAAATACAAGAGCTGGTTTTTACAAAAAAATTGACAGGCAGACCACCAACTAGACTAATAAAGAAAAATGAGAGATTATGCAAATAAACACAATCATAAACGACAACGGGGATGTTGCCACTGACTCCACAGAAGTACAGCAAAACCCTCACAGACTACTATAAGCACTTCTATGCACATAAGCTAAAAATCCTAGAGAAAATTGACAAATTCCAAGACACATATAACTTCTGAATACTGAACCAAGAAGAAATTGAATCCATAAACAGACTAATAACCAGTTCCAAAATTGAATCAGTAATAAAAAGCCTGCCTACCAAAAAAAGCCCAGGACCAGACAGATTCACAGCTGAATTCTACCAGATGTATAAAGAAGAGCTGGTATCTTTCCTACTAAAACTATTCCAAAACACTGAAGAGCATAGAATCCTCCCTAAGTCATTCTACGAGGCCAGTATCATCCTGATACCCAAACCTGGCAGAGACACGACAAAAAATAAAATTTCAGGCCAATATCCTTGCAGAACATAGATACAAGAATCTTCAACAAAATACTAGCAAACTGAATCCAGAAGCATGTCAAAAAGTTAGTCCACCACAAATCATGTTTTTTGTCTTTAGTTCTGTTCATGTGATGAATCACATTTATTGATGTGTGTATGTTAAACCAACCTTGTATCTCAGGGATAAGGCCTACTTGATACAACTTTGGTTAAACATATGCAGATCAATAAATTGATTCATCACATAAACAGAACTAAAGACAAAAAGCGTTATTATCTCAATAGATGCAGAAAAGACTTTGGACAAAATTCAACATTCCTTCTGGTTAAAACTCTCAAAAAATTAGGCATTGAAGGAACATACTTCAAAAAGAAAGATATATTTATGACAAACCCACGGCCAACATCATACTGAATGGGCAACGGTTGAAAGCATTCCCCTTGAAAACCAGCACAAGGATGCCTTCTCTCCACACTTTGATCCAATATAATATTAGAAGTCCTGGCCAAAGCAATCAGGTAAAAGCAAGAAATAAAAGACATCCAAGTAGGAAGAGAGGAAGTCAAACTATACGTATTTTTAGATGATATGATTCTATACCTAGAAAACCCTATAGCCTATGCCCAAAGGCTGCTTGCTCTGATTAAAAAAAGTTTCAGTACACAAAGTTAACATACATAAAATTGTAGCATTCCTATACACAAACAGCATCCCAGCTGATAGCCAAAGCAAGAATGCAATCCCATTCACAATAAAAAGAATACAATATATTGAAGGAACATACCTCAAAATAATAAGAGCCATCTATAACAAACCCACAGCCAACATCATATTGAATGGGAAAAAGCTAGAAGCATTCCTCTTGAAAAGGATGCCCTCTCTCACTGCTACTATTCAACATAGTACAGAAGTCCCGGCTGGAACAAACAGGCAATACAAAGACATAAAGCACATCCAACTAAAAAGATAGGAAGTCAAACTATCCCTGTTTGCAGATGGCATGACCATATATTTAAAAAACCCTATGGTCTTGACCCAAAAGCTCCTTTAGCTGATAAACAGCTTCAGCAAAATTTCAGGATAAAAATCAACATAGAAATATCACTAGCATTCCTAGACACCAACAACAGACAAATTGATAGCCAAATTGGAAATAAAATCCCATTCACAATTCCCACGCAAATAATAAAATACCTAGAGATACAGCTCACCAGGGAGGTTAAAGATTTCTACGATGAGAATTGCAAAACACTGCTGAATGAAATCAGAGATAGTACAAAACAAATTCATAGATAGGAAGAAATCAATTAAAATGGCCATACTACCCAAAGCAATATATAGACTCAATGCTATTCCTATCAAACTACCAATGACATTCTTCATGGAATTAGAAAAAAAAACTATTTTAAAATTCATATGAAACCAAAATGAACCTGAGTAGTCAAGGCAATCCTAAGCAAAAAGACCAAAGCTGGAGGCATGTATTACAAACAAACCCATTAAAAAGTGGGCCAAATACATAACAGACACTTTTGAAAAGAAGACATGCATGCAGACAACAAGCATATGAAAAAAAAACTCAATATTACTGATTATTAGAGAATTTCAAATCAAAACCACAATGACATACCATCTCGTACCAGTCAGAATGGCTATTACTAAAGAGTCAAAAAATAACAGATGTCGTCAATGTTGTGGAGAAAAGGGAATGCTTGTCCACTGTTGGTAGAAGTATAAATTAGTTTAATCCTTGTGGAAAGCAGTACGTCAATTCTTCAAAGAGCTAAAAACAGAACTACCATTCAACCCAGCAATCGCATTACTGGGTATATACCCAAAGGAATATAAATCATTCAACCATAAAACATGCATATGAATGTTCACTGCAGCAATATTTATCATGGCAAAGATATAGAATCAACTTAAATGCCCATTAATCACAGACTCGATGAAGAAAATGTGGTATATATGCGCCATGGAATACTATACAACCATAGGAAAGAATGAGATCATGTCTTTTGCAGGGACATGGATGGAGCTGGAGGCCATTATCCTTAGCAAATGAATGCAGGAACAAAGAACGAACAAACAAACAAAAAACAAAAAAAACACAAATATCCCATGTTCTCAGTTGTAAGTGAAAACTAAATGATGAGAACACATGCACACAAAGAGGGGAATAATGGACTATGGGGTTTACTTGAGGGTGGAGAGTTGGGGAAGGGAGTGGATAAGAAAAAAGAAATTGTCTAATAGGCTTAGTACCTGGGTGATAAAATAATCTTTACAACAAACCCCTGTGACATGAATTTACCCATACAGCAAACCTGCACTTGTACCCCGATCCTAAAATAAAAGTTTAAAAAACATAACAAATTAAATTTTAAAAAGAATTAAATACCTCAGAATACAAGAATCAGAAATATGAAAGATCTCTACAATGAGATTTACAAAACACTGCTCAAAGAATCAGAAGTAACACAAATAAATGAAAAATATTTCATGCTAATAGGAAGAATCAATATTGTTAAATAGCCATAAAGCCCAAGGCAAGTTACAGATTTAGTGTTATTCTTATCAAACTACAGATGACATTCTTAACAAAATTAGTGAAAGACTATTTTAAAATTCATATGCAACTACAAATGAGCTCAGATTGCCAGGGTAATCCTAAAGAGAAAGAAGAAAGCTGGAAGTATCACATTACCCAACTTCAAACTACAGTACAATGCTAAAATAACTGAAACAGCATGGTACAGGTACAAAAACAGACACATAGACCAATGGAACAGAATAGAGAGCAAGAAATAATGCTGCACACCTACAACCATCCGATCTTCAACAAAACTGACAAAAACAAACAATGGGGAAAGAACTTTCTATTCAATAAATGGTGCTGGGATAACTGGCTAGCCATACACAGAAGATTGAAACTGGACCCTTTCATTGTACTATATACAAAATTCAACTCAAGATGGATTAAAGACTTACATGTAAAACCTAAAACTATAAAAACACAAGAAGAAAACCTAGGAAATACCATTCTGGACATAGGGCCAGGAAGATATTTCATGATAAAGCTGCCAAAAGCATTTGCAACAAAAACAAAAATTAACATATGCAACCTAATTAAACTAAAGAGCTTCTGCACAGCCAAAGAAACTATCAACGGAGTAAACAGACAATCTACAGAATGGGAGAAAATGTTTGCAAAATATGTATCTGACGAAGGTCTAATATCCAGCATCTGTAAGAAACTTAAACAAATTTATAAGTGAAAAGCAAACAACCCCATTAAAAAGTAAGCAAAGGACATGATGGATACTTTGCAAAAGATGACATACATGCAGCCAAGAAGCATATGAAAAAATAGTTTGCATCAGTAAGCATTAGATAATTTCAAATCAAAACCACAATGAGATACCATCTCATAGGAGTCAGAATGGCTACTATTAAAAACTATGGGATGGAAATGAAATAGAAGACAGAAGGAAAGAGGGTTTTTTACTATAATATATATAATGTTTATCACTTTAAAAAAATAAAAAGTGAAAAACGAAAAAAAAAGTCAAAAAATAACAGATGCTGGTGATGTTGTGAAGAAAAGGGAACACTTACACACTGCTGAATGGAATACAAATTTTTTCAGCCATCATGGAAAGTATTTTGATGCTTTCTGAAAGAATATAAAACAGAATTGCAATTTAACCCAGCAATTCCATTACTGGGTATATACCCAAAGAAATAGAAATCATTCTGTCATAAAGACACATATGTTCACTGCAGCATTATTCATGATAGTGAAGATATGAAATCAACCTAAATGCCCATCTCTGGATAAAGAAAATGTGGTACATATACACCATGAAATACTATACAGCCATAAAAAGGAATGAGATCATATCTTTTGCAGCAACAGGGATGGAGCAACATGGATGGAGCCATTATTCAAACTAACACAGGTGCAGAAAACCACATACTTCATGTTCTCACTTGTAAGTGGTAGCTAAACATCGAGTACATATGGACACAAAGAAGGGAACAACAGACACCAGTCTTACTTAAGGGTGGAAGATGGGAGGAGGGTGAGGATCAAAAAGCTACCTATTGGGTTTTATGCTTGTTACCTGGGTGATGAAATAATCTCTACTCCAAACTCCTGCAAAATGCAATTTACCTATATGACAAACCTGCACGCATAACCATGAACCTAAAATAGAAGATTAAAAAAAAAAAAGTTAACACAGCTCACTACAAGGTAGGTGTTGGTGGGCAGAGACAATGAGATTCTGATACACACCCTTAAGAATCTTTGCCCCATACTTTATGTCTTTTTGTCACATGCTGTATCTATGCATGTGATCCAATGTCTTCTACCTACCTATTGTTTCCAATTGTTGCCCTAAGGGAAAATAATGTGGTATGCACTTGTTTTAAACAACCACCATTTGTGCATTGTTGTTGTAACAACCACTACCCTCCGGGCTAAATAACGAACAGCTCTCTCCATTTTTTATCAAATTATTTATTCTCCGGCCCCTCTTGACTATAGTCTACAAGTCTCTGACGATTGTCTTTAACTCATATAACGTAGCCATTGCAGACATTTACAGATGTTGGCCTACAAAATTAATCTAGCCTCTTCCCTGTAGGCCTTCAGGTAACTCACCCAGAGAAGTTATTTTATTACTCTCTTCTAGAAGCTCTGAAATGATGAAATATCAAGAACTCCTCTTAGCTGCCAATTCTTACACTGTCACTGTTATGCCTGTGGTCTCTGGAATCAGACTTCCTGGAGAAGAATGCATTTTATGACACTCACTAACTGCTTTAACTAATGTTAAAGACAAAGTTCCAACATTGTCTGTGTCTGATTTTTCTTATTTGTAAAATGAAAAAAAAAAAGTGGAGGAGATAATATCAGTATCCATTGCACAGAGTTTTTGTGAGGATTAAATTTCATAATGCTTATAAAGAACTTAGCACAATGACACATGATATGTGTTCTGCAAGTATTAAGGAGGGGTAATGTTACTGTCAGCGGCAGAAGAATGGTATGCTGGTGTCAGAACCATGAAAGCCAAGATATTACACAGGGCTGTTCTGAAACAGAAGTCAGAGTAACGAACAGGTACTGAATCTGAGGCACCATCAGTCCCAACACTGAAGAGAGGACCTGATAGAGAGATGAGGGTCTGGCTTAGTCATGAGATTCTTACACTCTTTCGGCAAATACGCACTGGTACAAACAAGTAAATTAATCAAGCAGGTAAATGAGTACTCTTTGATAGATGGAAACGTGAAAGTTGTAGTCTTTCCTGGAAACATCAGTGTTTCCTTCTCATGATGTATTATGAGAAATTTTGGACCACTGGTGCTTAACTAATTCAAGACAAAACCATGATTGGTTTGATTTGACCTTTTTACCCCCAAAGTAGCAAACTGGTAGATTAAGTGGCCAATTAGTTTTCCCTGTGTGGGTGTGAGAGGAGAGAAGGCTATAATAAACCCGTAGTAGCTTTTCTCTAACTGTAGAAACTATATCAATTCCACCAATGTTCAGCGTCAGTGTCACTATGCAGCATCTCTGTTGACAATAGCTCTGTTACCTGATCAAAAAGGAGTGGAGGTGGCAACAGTAATGTCAACCATGAATCATCCCAGTTGCATCCCTACACTCTCCACAACACAAATAGATTTCCACTTCTCCCACTTTTAAAAGCATCATTAAGTGCTGTCTTGTAGGTAGTCAGTGAAGGTCTCAGCTTCAAAGACCACTTTGACCTTCAGGCTGCACCATAACGTACTTGTCAGTGAGAATTTGGAAAGGTACATTTTCTCCTTCCTCACAGAAGAAAACACATTATAAATTTTGAAAACCACAATGCTGAAATGTGAGTCTTTTGTCCTTGTACAGCTAACCTTTGTAATACTGACTGCTCATTGTTGTCTATACTACAGTTCCCAAATCACAGACCAGGAAGTGTCCTGGTCAAATATATCATCTTTCCACTAGGTAGAACGTTTTATCCTTGCCTTTCTTCTTGCCCTAGTAATGTGAGTTACACTATCATTTCTCCCCAGGAAAAGTCACTGGGAACCCTGCAGCTCCATTAATAATTTACCCTCATCCCACTTCTTTCCCACTCCTTTCCTCACTGCTGCCAATATGTGCTATAAATTCTTTTCTCCATGATGTTACTTATGCTGTTTCCTCCCCCTGAAATGCACTCCCTCCTCCTCCCTGCCTCTTCAAGTTCTAAGCATCTTTTAACACCTAGCTCAACTTCTATGTCACTAATTATGCCTCTTATGCTGGTTCCAGCAAACACTGATCTTAATCTCCTATGAGTTGATATAACAGTAAAAATCATCATTAAGCCAAGTGTATTTAATTAGAAAAAAAAAAATTTCTGTATTTGACCAGTGGTAATATACATATAATTCTGGTCTTCTGGGTATGTTAAAAGTCCTGGAGGACAATTTTACATTGGACACATATATTGTGCATAGATGCTGTAAACATATAAAGATTCACTTACAACCTCCTTGAATCCCCAATTATTCAAATCCAAATTATATCTATTCAGTACCTATTTTATATTTAATTTCTTCTAATGAATATTTAACACTCATTTATTTCAATTTGTAAAAAGACAGTAAAATACAAAAGAAGAGAAAAAGTCAATATGACATTTAAGAAAATTAAAATAAAAAAGAAACAAAAATAGAAATAATAAAGCAATTTGCCACCATTCTCTATTATCAGTCTTTATGGCAACAAAACTAATTTTATACCACACTTATTGATCTGCTGATTGTAATCTACTGTATCTGCTTCTCTGATTGTGTTTGGATCAGAAATTGAGATAAAAATAATGAGTTAACATATAGGGTTTTCCAGACTCCAAATGTTCTATATAGATTTACTTCTTCCAACAATTCTATGATGGGAATTTTATTCCCATTTCAGAGACAAAGATAGTGAAGCCTAAAAAGTAAAAGTAAAGCAGCTTGCTCTTATTTGCAGTAATTAGGTTGTAGAGCCAGAATTTAAACCCAGATCTGGCTTTACTCCAATGCTCATATTCACAACGGTTTTTCTATGTAGTCTCTCTGTTTCTCTGAGCTTGCTGAGGGCCCAAGTGGAGGGATTTATCCTATGTCTCATCAGGGGTGGAAAATCAGAATCTTACAGGGTTATATTATGCCAGTGTATTGAATACCATAGGTAAAATTAACTGTTAATGAGGCATCACTCTATGACATAAAAATTATGGACTTTGAAACCAGACATTGCTGGTTTATAGTTCCTGACTCTGCCACTAACTAGCTATGTGACAGTGGGCAACTCATTTAACCTCTTTTGGCCTCAGTATTTTTCTTGCATCTGAGAAACGAGGTATTGAACTAGGTGATATCTCAGGTTCTTTCTTTAATAGTCTATGAATTGTATATAAAAATTATTACTCCAAAAGAGACAGCTGCTAAGGATTTGCAATTAAACCAACCAAAAAAAAAAAATTCTGGCTCAATATATTTAAATATAAGTTAAATTTACTGTTTTGGAACTCACAGACAATTTTGCCTTGCAAGTTAACACAGAAATCAATGTGAATGGTAAGGTTTCCCTAACTTGAAGAGGAACATATCTCATTACAATATCATCAAAACAAATTCAGCAGTTAAAAAGGCCAGAAATGTTATAGGAATTGACATTTACATTTTGAGTAAACGAGGTTACGGTATAGAAAGTAGAATATCTCTATATGTTTAAGAGGTTTGAGCTGAGAACTCTTCATGAATAAAACATTAGGACATAATGTGCACCCTAGTATTTACACTTCCTTAGCCTCCCAATTTAAGAGAAGTATTCCTTCTAAACTTCCCTGTTTTGATTCTGGCTGTTTTCTGCACTTACCTTGTCTAAGTGTTTATACTCTAAATTTGTGAATACAAAGCTCTTCAGAAAGATACAATAATTTATAATCAGATTTATAACCATACACCTTAAAATACTGTTTAGCATGACTCCTTTTGTAGATTGATACCACAGTAAAGCTAAATTACACTTCTTTCTTGGTGCTGAAACTACTAAAAGTCACAATGTCATGTTAACTGCTGATCTAATATTTGATGGGAGTAAATTAATATTGGGGTGAGGCTCCATAGATGGAAAAAGTAACTCTGTCTGCATTTGATTCATGACTCATTACAAGTTGTTATCATCACTCAATACCTTTCATTTCAAGGGATCTCAGGTTGAAAAGTTTTGAGTAACAGAAAATTTGTATTGGGCAATATCATAAAATGTGAGCACAATCTGACATATAAATGCACTTGGGAAGGGAGACAAGCAAAAAAAATTCTGCTGTCCCATTACTTTGGTGTCTCATTTAAATCCAAGTTTTCAATGTGTTTAAGAGTAGTATGTTTGTGATTGTGTATGTGTGTAAGATTAGGAGAGAAGAAGGAGGAGGAAGAAGAGGAGGAGGAGGTAAAATAAGGCTGGAAACATAGAGACAAAGACAGAGATGGGAAGGGGGCGGAACTAAAGCGTATCATATAATAGATTTTGTTGCAAAGCTCCTGCTTGTTTAACATCATGTTCAGTTTTGGAGACTGAGCTAAAACTGTGCTTTTACTTATCCAAGAGCCATTTACTTCTCTTCCTTTCAGATAAATTTTGCTTGCTAAAATATGCTTAAGCCTAGGAAATGAATTATGATAGGTCCATGCCAGTATGGCAATTCCGTTCCTTTTTCCCAGTGATTGGATTAATGGGATATATGTGATGTAATTCTGGCCCCTGAAATCTGAAAAGAAGTCTGCTGGAAACTTCCGAAAAAGATTTTCCTCCCCTAGAATTCCCAGCAAGCTTAGATCTATCATGAGTCATCTCCTGGTTCTGGGCATATTTTAGCTTCAGCAAAACTCAGGCTTTTGTTGTCCTGTATTTCTTTCTGCTTTGAACATTCTCTATATAAGAATATAATACTTACAGCTATTTCAGCCACCTAGTGACCACAAGGAAAGAGAAAAAAAAATCCAAGGAGGCCCACTCAGTGTCCTGACATTATCATTCTGTTGAATTAATGCTAGAACTAACCATCTCTAGATTTTTCTTGTTTTAAAGAACACTAAATATCCTTGTGGTTTAAATCAGTTAGTCTGGGTTTTTGTTATTTACTTGCAGACATAAATATCTTCAATGATACAAGAACCTGCCCAGAAATGTGACTAACTTCTAAATAGTTGGTATAAAATCAAACAACCAATGTCTATCATATTGGAGAACATACACATTTCCAAATCTAGCTGTCCTTCAGACTCATCTTATACTTCAGCTCAACCTTCCGTTTTTGGTCATACTGTCCCTCTGTCCTTTCAAGGCCATCCCAACATACTGATAACACATTTTGGCACTTGACTGTGTAGATATTTGTGTTCATTTTTTCTATCTTATAAATTTTTTGTCATCTCTTAAACAAGATTATAAATTTCTTGAGGCAGTGTTTGGACTTTATAACCAACTTGGCACCTAAAAGAGCACTTTGCTTCTACTTGTTCAATTGGATAGTCACACTTTCCCCTGCCCTGCTCATCCTACAAACTCTGAAACTCAATATTTCTCCTCACGATGGATACTAGTGAGATATTCTTTTACATTGGGTTCTGGAGTAAGAGTCATCTGTTCCATACCCCATTCCACAGTGCAGCTTCATGGAAGCAACATTTAAATGAATAACACTATCATAGTAAATTATAATATTTTTATTATCTCAGGCCTCTGCTTTGCCAGTCTTATGGGTTGTACATAAGGAGCTTAAGAGTGTAATCAAAGCAGAATATCGGTATATATTTTAATGATCCAAACAATAGCATATATGTTTGGCAAATCAATTTAAAGCCTTGATTAAATTCACAGATGTTACCATTGTTCCAACTAGTAGTGGAGTATTAAAGCTTGTGAAGACACTCAAATCCTTTTCAGTATTTGTGGGTACTTTTCCTTGGCCTTAGGTCATAGTTTAAGCCAAGGTCTCACACACACACACACACACACACACACACACACACACACCACACACACACACACACACTGCTTCTACAGACTGTACAACATTCTTAAAGTCTGCAAAAATATGAAGTCAGAATCATGAATTTTAGTATCCTGATTGACTCATAGAAACTTTTATTTGTTTTTCTTTTTTTTTTTTTTCCTGAGACAGAGTCTCGCTCTGTTGCCCAGGCTGGAGTGCTGTGGCCGGATCTCAGCTCACTGCAAGCTCCGCCTCCCAGGTTCACGCCATTCTCCTGCCTCAGCCTCCCAGTAGCTGGGACTACAGGTGCCGCCACCTTACCCGGCTAGTTTTTTGTAGTTTTTAGTAGAGACGGGGTTTCACCATGTTAGCCAGGATGGTCTCGATCTCCTGACCTCGTGATCTGCCCGTCTCAGCCTCCCAAAGTGCTGGGATTACAGGCTTGAGCCACCGCGCCCGGCCAGAAACTTTTATTTGTTTTTCTAAAAACATCTTCATCTTCAACTGAAACACTGGATTTTTTACATCCCCAAAAGTAGATGTGCTTGCCTTCCATTCCTCTCACTATAAACCAGGCACCTGTATTCCCCCTCCCCAAAACCATCAGCAACCAAAAGTGGATTCATTTTACAAATGGTGTATAATTCTTATTTTTTGGCCATGGCTTGAGTCCATGGCCTTCATTTTACTTTTGTTTCTTTGCTGTCCATTCCTTCTTTCACTGTGGTCATTATATTTTATGTAAAGGAGTCAGAGATAATGTATTTCTTTGAGCAATTCTAAGATGAATGTCATGGAAAACAGGCAATTAGAATTTTAGCACCTGCACAATTCAATTCTAAAGCACTTTAAACAACAGCGCTAAATTTACTATAGAAAAGCAAATGTTTATCTTAAATATGGTTTAATCCTCTTTTCCAGAGAGCTTATGTAACAAAAAATGCAGCTGGAGGCTATAGTGGCCCATTTATAACCATACTTGGGTTTGTTACCAAGGAACCTGTCAAAATCAGCTTAGCTCGTTCGAATGGCTTATTCTGGCTTGCTGTGTCTTTTTTCTCATTTGATTTTGGAGTTAAAACTGGTTTAGTGATGCCAGCTAAGGAATTTTTTTTTTTTTTTTTTTTTTACTTTGCCAACTGTGCAGGATTGGAATAAATGGAATAGATGGCTATCCACATGGTGCCATGTTTGAGGGGCTGCTCATTTATCTCTGCCTCTTCCCAGTACTCTCTTTACTGGGATGGTTGTGGATTCCCTCCTCAGAGTCATTATTTTGGGATAAAACAAAACCTACAGCAAGCTATATATGCCTTGTAAATGTATCTCCTTCTTGGGAAATAAGCCAATGTGTTAGCCTGATTATGCCTAACTAGCAGAAAGAAAAAGAAGGTAGGTTACTGTAAGACTCAAATTCCAGTACTCAATCAAAATTTAGGCAGTCACATTTTGCTCCCTGCTTAGGAGGAGGCAGACCTGGGGTCAAACCAGCTATAGCTGATATTGCTTTCATCTTTGTTCTTCAGAACTTGGCACCATTATACTCCATGCTTCTGATTTATTTCTTTATTTATTAAGTAGGGTCATCCAATGGTAACTCACTGTTCAGATTGTCTGTGACTTACAATGGTTTCATTTTTAATTATTCAACTTTACCAAGGTGTAAAAGTGATACACATTCAGTAGAAACCATATTTCGAATTTTGAACTTTGATTTTTTTCCCAGGCTCGTGATACTCAGTGGGATATTATCTCATGACGCTGAGGAGTAGCAGCCAGCTGCAACTCCCAGTCAGCTCCACAACCTTGAGAGTGGACAAACTTATGTTCTACAGTGTACTGTTGCCAGAAGAACTTGCACAACTGTAGGCTAATGTAAGTGTTCTCAGCACGTTTAAAGTAGGCTAGACTAAGGTATGATGGTCAGTAAGTTAGGTGTATTAAATGCATTTTTTTCAACTTAGATTATTTTCAACTTATGATCAGCTTACCAAGATGTAACCTCATCATAAGTTGAGGAGCATCTGTATTAGTTTTCTATTGTAAAACACATTATGACATACTCACAGGCTTTAAACAACACCCATTTATTAGCTCAAAGTACTATATGTCAGAAGTCCAAGTAGGCTTGACAGACATCTGTATCCTGGATCTCATAGACTGAAATCATGTGTGTTGGCCAGAATAGGCTCTTATCTGGACTATATGGGGAAGAACCCACTTCTAAGCTCATTTAGATTGTTGGCATAATTCAGTGCATTGTAGTTATAGAACTAAAGTACCCATTTCCTTGAAGACTGTTAGGAAGGGACACTTCCAACTTTCTCTGGTCCTTTCACATGGTTCCCTGCATCTTCACTGCCATGAGCAGCATGTGCTTGGAAACTCTCTGACTTTCTCTTCTGCTACCAGCTTGGAGAAAAGCCCATTTTTAAAGAGATCATGTGATTAGATTCAGCCCACACATATAATGTCCCTTTTGCTATGTAAGGTGACATAACCACAGGAGTAATTCCAGGAAACTAAGGTATGGAGACCATAAAATTATGCCTACCACATCTTCACTTATTTTTGTATTAGGATAATTTGTCTTCACCTTTCCCCTGATTAAAATGTAAGCTTTACCTAGTTTTAATATTTGATATTTGTCTATTAGAAATAGTATATACCTTAGAATTCCCCCCAGAAGCCAGAATCTATAGAATACCTTTTCATTGTTCATAACCAGATGCTACAAGTCATAACACACTGAGCCCACAAAAATAAGATTACTGAATAAAGACATGTGGGGCAAAGGTTGCATTCTCAACTTCATGTTTTTTCAGCTTTTGTTTTAAGCACTGGTATGTTGATGAAGGGAGGCAATTAACTAGAAGGACATTTAAAAATGTTCTGTTGTAGGCTTTTTGTTTTGGCTTTTGTATACCTTGAATAATATGAACCCCTTTGAGTGAACTTTGGCATATTGTTATGCCTTGTCTCCAATGAACATCATTAAGTCACCATATTTTCCCAAGATTCTGAAAATCAAGCCAATTTTTTCCTTCTTTACTTTAGCCCAAGATAATTTCAGACATTCCCTGATAACCTGTGACAGTTCATTTTTATGAGTGAGCCTGAGAAAATTGCTTGCACACCAATAGCAAGGAAAAGCATTTTGGAGGGCATGAATGGACACTCAGTTGCCCATGGAGAGTACTTAGGTGATAGGACAGTAGGAGTCTGAGGCGAGAGAACTAGAGGCCCTGGTATGTAAACAGAGATGAATTGTTTTTTCTTAATCTGTATCACTGGAGACAAACTGAAATTTAGTGTCATAAAAATTTGATACTATTTCAGGTAGTAAGGGGCCAAGGTCATATACCTACAATGGTCAGAAATATAGAGTATATGGAGAAAGTCCTGTATAAGATAGAAAACAGAGTGCAGGAAACTCTGGTGAATGGGAAAGCACATGCTACGTACAAAGTCACTATTCAATTCCAGCAAATAGTTGCCATATGATAATTCAGGACTATTATTTTCTTATCTTCCAATTTTATAAATAAAGGCCTGAAATCAATAGTTTTCTATGAAATATCCTAAATTTTAAATGTTGGCAATTAAAATGCTATGAGTAGGACTTCTGGTTTCAGCTTTCATACATGAAGATCTGGTGAGCCGTCACTTCCATTCTCACAAAAACAACAAAAACAAATTCGGACAAAACTAAAAATAAATAACCTTTCTTAGACTCTTTAGATAACTGAGATCACAGCAAAAACCATGACCCAAATACTTGGAGAAACAGGTCCATCTAGAGGTACTGCAACTAAGATCTGCTTATCTGAAGTAGAAACTGCTGGAGACTTAAACTAGTAGAAACATTTAAATGGTAATTTTGATGAATAGTTGGAAGCTGAGTGTGGACTAGCATTACAGTGAGAAACCCCTAGAGGCTACAATCCTGGAGGAGAGGTACATTTTAATGGGCTTTTCCTCTAGGAATTCCAGCAAGTTGTCAAGATTAATACCCAAGAAAAATCCTCTTGTGACTGTGGCAGGAGGAAGGGAAGAGTAACCATTTTGACATAGGCCCAGCACCTTCTCTGTAACAAAAGCCTACTTTTCAGGGAAAATGGATTTGCCAGAATGCAATTCTGAAACCTTATACTGAGCTGGGGAAAGAGAAATTTTTCCTATCTTATTTCCCTCCAGCAGTCCTATAAACCTAAGAGGGTAAAGATAAATAGGCATCCAGAGACTGTGCTTCAAGAAAGTAGAGTGAGAATGTTGTAGCCAGGGAGAGAAAAAGTGGAGGAGACTCCTTCACTAGACCTTGAACAGGGAGCAAAACGCTAATGAAGGTCACAGTTCAGGGACACAGGCACACTAAAAGATTTTTAATTATAAGAGTATAGAATAACACTTCCCTCCCCCCCACATTTTACCACTACATTAACAATGCAGCTCTAATGTAATAACAATGGTTTATCGATGAAAGAAATGCAAGGGACAGAATTTTATTGAAGAGGAATACTCAGGGAAGCCCCAAAAACAATAGTGAAGACAAAAACAAGAATGGTACAGGAATATGAATTCTCTGGTAGCTGAAGCTATTAGTACAACAAACATTAAAAGCATCCCAGCTCCTAGCCAGATTTACAAAAATTTTCGCACCGAAGAGCTATTAATTTCAATTCTTATTACCCAAAACAACATGACTTTTTTCAACAAAAACTTACAAGGCACACTAAAAGATTTAAAAAAAAATCTGAAGCAACAAAGAAAGCATCAGAACCAGATTCAGACATGACACAGATTTTAGGATCATGATATAGGAGATTTAAAATAACTATGATTAATATGTAGTCTCTAATGGAACAAGAAGCAAACAACATGAAATAAAAATGAGGAATATAAGCAGAGAGATGGAAAGCCCAGGAAAGAATGAAAATGAAATGCTAGAATTCAAAAACACAGTAAAAGAAATAAAGACCATATTCATTGGGTGGAAAAGTAAACAAAATATGGATGAGGAAAAATCAGTGAACTTGACAGGTCAACTATACTTCTCAAACTGACATGTAGCAGGACGAGCCACAGACAAAACTCCTCAGATACCAAGTTAAAGAAGGAAGAGGTTTATTCAGCTGGGGGCATTGGCGAGGCTCCTGTCTCAAGAGCCAAGCTCTCTGAGTGAGCAATTCCTGTCCCTTTTAAGGGCTCACAACTCTAAGGGGGTGCACGTGAGAGGGTCATGACTGATTGAGCAAGCAGGGGGTACATGACTGGGGGCTGCATGTACAGATAATTAGATTGGAACAAAACAGGATAGGGATTTCCACAGTGCTTTTCTATACATTATCTGTAATCTATAGATAAGATAACCGATTAGGTCAGGAGTTGATCTTTAACTACCAGGACCAGGATGTGACACCGGGCTGTCTGCTTATGGATTTCATTTCTACCTTTGAGTTTCTACTTTTTCTTTCTTTGGAGGCAGAAATTGGGCATAAGACAATATGAGGGGTGGTCTCCTCCCTTAATGTAAATAATCAAAAGAATAAAGAAAAAACGAAATGGAAACTTTGAGCAATTTGGGACAATAATAAAAAATAAAGCACTCATATATTTCAAGTACAAGAAGGAGAAATAAAAATAACATGCAAAAAATATGTAAAGTAATAATGGTCAAGAATTTTTTCTAAAATTCAAACCCCATGTTCAGAATGGTCAAAGAATGGCAAGCAAGGTGAACACAAAGAAAACAAAACAAAAATACATAGGCATATTGTATTCAAACTGCAGGAAAAAAAGATAAAGAAAAATTTTGGAAAGAAGACAGGAAAAAATACCTTATTTGTAGAGACACAGGATAAGAATCACAATGAACTTCTCATCAGAAATTATTTAAGCAAGATGACAGAGGAGAGAAATATTTAAATTGTTGAAAAAAAAAATATCCTACCCACCTAGGATTCCATATGCAGAAAAATAGTCCCTCAAAAGTGAAGTAGATTTTCAGACAAACTGAAACCTAGAGAATTAATCACCTGTGGACCTGCCCAGCAATAAATGTTAAAAGAAACTCTTCTTGCAGAAGGAAAATGATACAAGTCAGAAACTTAGATCTGCCAAAGGAAAGGAAGAGTATCAGGAAAGAAAGAAACATAGATGAAATAAAATATTTCATTTTTCTTTGTCTTCATTGATCTAAAAGATAACTGTTGAAAAAAATAATAGTTATAATGTATATAGTATTTATAGCATACAGATAAAGTGAATGACTGAAATGTTATAAGAGACAGGAGGTAGGATGGATTGTTTTCTCTTATAAGGCACAAACACTACACAGGAAGTAGTAGAGTGTTACTTGAAGTTGACATAGGTGAGTTTAAAACATATATTCTAAGCTCTAGGGCAACTACTATTTTTTTTTTTTAGAAAATTACAAATGATAGGGGCGGAGCAAGATGGCCGAATAGGAGCAGCTTCAGTCTCCAACTCCCAGCGCGAGCGACACAGAAGACCGGCGATTTCTGCATTTTCAACTGAGGTACTGGGGTCATCTCACTCGGGAGTGCCGGACAATCGGTGCTGGTCAGCTGCTGCAGCCCGACCAGCGAGAGCTGAAGCAGGGCGAGGCATCGCCTCACCTGGGAAGCGCGAGGGGGAAGGGAGTCCCTTTTCCTAGCCAGGGGAACTGAGACACACAACACCTGGAAAATCGGGTAACTCCCACCCCAATACTGCGCTGTAACACCGGCACACCGGAGATTGTATCCCACACCTGGCCGGGAGGGTCCCACGCCCACGGAGCCTCTCTCTTTGCTAACACAGCAGTCTGCGGCAATCTAACCGCAAGGCAGCAGCGAGGCTGGGGGAGGGGCGCCCGCCATCGCTGAGGCTTAAGTAGGTAACTAAAGCCGCTGGGAAGCTGGAACTGGGTGGAGCTCACAGCAGCTCAAGGAAACCTGCCTGTCTCTGCAGACTGCGCCTCTGGGGACAGGGCTCAGCTAAAGGAGTAGAGCCTGTGAAACGCGAACGACTCTGTCTGACAGCTTTGAAGAGAGCAGGGGATCTCCCAACACGGAGGTTGAGATCTGAGAAGGGGCAGTCTGCCTGCTCAAGTGAGTCACTGACCCCTGAGTAGCCTAACTGGGAGACATCCCCCACTAGGGGCAGTCTGACACCCCACACCCCACAGGGTGGAGTACACCCCTGAGAGGAAGCTTCCAAAGCAAGAATCAGACAGGTGCACTCGCTGTTCAGCAATATTCTATCTTCTGCAACCTCTGCTGCTGATACCCAGGCAAACAGGGTCTGGAGTGGACCTCAAGCAATCTCCAACAGACCTATAGCTGAGGGTCCTGACAGTCAGAAGGAAACCTATCAAACAGGAAGGACACATATATCAAAACCCCATCAGTACGTCACCATCATCAAAGACCAGTGACAGATAAAACCACAAAGATGGGGAAAAAGCAGGGCAGAAAAGCTGGAAATTCAAAAAATAAGAGCGCATCTCCTCCTGCAAAGGAGCACAGCCCATCGCCAGCAACGGATCAAAGCTGGTCAGAGAATGATTTTGATGAGATGAGAGAAGAAGGCTTCAGTCCATCAAACCTCTCAGAGCTAAAGGAGGAATTACGTACCCAGCGCAAAGAAACTAAAAATCTTGAAAAAAAAGTGGAAGAATTGACAGCTAGACTAATTAATGCAGAGAAGGTCATAAACGAAATGACAGAGATGAAAACCATGTCACGAGAAATACGTGACAAATGCACAAGCTTCAGTAACCGACTCGATCAACTGGAAGAAAGAGTATCAGCGATTGAGGATCAAATGAATGAAATGAAGCGAGAAGAGAAACCAAAAGAAAAAAGAAGAAAAAGAAATGAACAAAGCCTGCAAGAAGTATGGGATTATGTCAAAAGACCAAATCTACGTCTGATTGGGGTGCCTGAAAGTGAGGGGGAAAATGGAACCAAATTGGAAAACACTCTACAGGATATCATCCAGGAGAACTTCCCCAACCTAGCAGGGCAGGCCAACATTCAAATTCAGGAAATACAGAGAACGCCACAAAGATACTCCTCCAGAAGAGCAACTCCAAGACACATAATTGCCAGATTCACCAAAGTTGAAATGAAGGAAAAAATCTTAAGGGCAGCCAGAGAGAAAGGTCGGGTTACCCACAAAGGGAAGCCCATCAGACTGACAGCAGATCTCTCGGCAGAAACTCTACAAGCCAGAAGAGAGTGGGGGCCAATATTCAACGTTCTTAAAGAAAAGAATTTTAAACCCAGAATTTCATATCCAGCCAAACTAAGTTTCATAAGTGAAGGAGAAATAAAATTCTTTACAGATAAGCAAATGCTTAGAGATTCTGTCACCACCAGGCCTGCCTTACAAGAGACCCTGAAGGAAGCCCTAAACATGGAAAGGAACAACCGGTACCAGCCACTGCAAAAACATGCCAAAATGTAAAGACCATTGAGCCTAGGAAGAAACTGCATCAACTAATGAGCAAAATAACCAGTTAATATCATAATGGCAGGATCAAGATCACACATAACAATATTAACCTTAAATGTAAATGGACTAAATGCTCCAATTAAAAGACACAGACTGGCAAACTGGATAAAGAGTCAAGACCCATCAGTCTGCTGTCTTCAGGAGACCCATCTCACATGCAGAGACATACATAGGCTCAAAATAAAAGGATGGAGGAAGATCTACCAAGCAAATGGAGAACAAAAAAAAGCAGGGGTTGCAATCCTAGTCTCTGATAAAACAGACTTTAAACCATCAAAGATCAAAAGAGACAAAGAAGGCCATTACATAATGGTAAAGGGATCAATCCAACAGGAAGAGCTAACTATCCTAAATATATATGCACCTAATACAGGAGCACCCAGATTCATAAAGCAAGTCCTTAGAGACTTACAAAGAGACTTAGACTCCCATACAATAATAATGGGAGACTTCAATACTCCACTGTCAACATTAGACAGATCAACGAGACAGAAAGTTAACAAGGATATCCAGGAATTGAACTCATCTCTGCACCAAGCGGACCTAATAGACATCTATAGAACTCTCCACCCCAAGTCAACAGAATATACATTCTTCTCAGCACCACATCACACTTATTCCAAAATTGACCACATAATTGGAAGTAAAGCACTCCTCA
>NC_045445.1:31882864-31915864 GCF_002776525.5 Piliocolobus tephrosceles | reverse complement strand
AAGGCCATTACATAATGGTAAAGGGATCAATCCAACAGGAAGAGCAAACTATCCTAAATATATATGCACCTAATACAGGAGCACCCAGATTCATAAAGCAAGTCCTTAGAGACTTACAAAGAGACTTAGACTCCCATACAATAATAATGGGAGACTTCAATACTCCACTGTCAACATTAGACAGATCAACGAGACAGAAAGTTAACAAGGATATCCAGGAATTGAACTCATCTCTGCACCAAGCGGACCTAATAGACATCTATAGAACTCTCCACCCCAAGTCAACAGAATATACATTCTTCTCAGCACCACATCACACTTATTCCAAAATTGACCACATAATTGGAAGTAAAGCACTCCTCAGCAAATGTAAAAGAACAGAAATTATAACAAACTGTCTCTCTGACCACAGTGCAATCAAACTAGAACTCAGGACTAAGAAACTCAATCAAAACCGCTCAACTACATGGAAACTGAACAACCTGCTCCTGAATGACTACTGGGTACATAACGAAATGAAAGCAGAAATAAAGATGTTCTTTGAATCCAATGAGAACAAAGATACAACATACCAGAATCTCTGGGACACATTTAAAGCAGTGTGTAGAGGGAAATTTATAGCACTAAGTGCCCACAAGAGAAAGCAGGAAAGATCTAAAATTGACACTCTAACATCACAATTAAAAGAACTAGAGAGGCAAGAGCAAACACATTCAAAAGCTAGCAGAAGGCAAGAAATAACTAAGATCAGAGCAGAACTGAAGGAGATAGAGACACAAAAAACCCTCCAAAAAATCAATGAATCCAGGAGTTGGTTTTTTGAAAAGATCAACAAAATTGACAGACCGCTAGCAAGATTAATAAAGAAGAAAAGAGAGAGGAATCAAATAGACGCAATAAAAAATGATAAAGGGGATATCACCACCGACCCCACAGAAATACAAACTACCATCAGAGAATACTATAAACACCTCTACGCAAATCAACTAGAAAATCTAGAAGAAATGGATAATTTCTTGGACGCGTACACTCTTCCAAGACTAAACCAGGAAGAAGTTGAATCCCTGAATAGACCAATAGCAGCCTCTGAAATTGAGGCAACAATTAATAGCCTACCCACCAAAAAAAGCCCAGGACCAGATGGATTCACAGCTGAATTCTACCAGAGGTACAAGGAGGAGCTGGTACCATTCCTTCTGAAACTATTCCAATCAATAGAAAAAGAGGGAATCCTCCCTAACTCATTTTATGAGGCCAGCATCATCCTGATACCAAAGCCTGGCAGAGACACAACAAAAAAAGAGAATTTTAGACCAATCTCCCTGATGAACATCGATGCAAAAATCCTCAATAAAATCCTGGCAAACCGGATTCAGCAGCACATCAAAAAGCTTATCCACCATGATCAAGTGGGCTTCATCCCTGGGATGCAAGGCTGGTTCAACATTCGCAAATCAATCAACGTAATCCAGCATATCAACAGAACCAAAGACAAGAACCACATGATTATCTCAATAGATGCAGAAAAGGCTTTTGACAAAATTCAACAGCCCTTCATGCTAAAAACGCTCAACAAATTCGGTATTGATGGAACGTACCTCAAAATAATAAGAGCTATTTATGACAAACCCACAGCTAATATCATACTGAATGGGCAAAAACTGGAAAAGTTCCCTTTGAAAACTGGCACAAGACAGGGATGCCCTCTCTCACCACTCCTATTCAACATAGTGTTGGAAGTTCTGGCTAGGGCAATCAGGCAAGAGAAAGAAATCAAGGGTATTCAGTTAGGAAAAGAGGAAGTCAAATTGTCCCTGTTTGCAGATGACATGATTGTGTATTTAGAAAACCCCATCGTCTCAGCCCAAAATCTTCTTAAGCTGATAAGCAACTTCAGCAAAGTCTCAGGATACAAAATTAATGTGCAAAAATCACAAGCATTCTTATACACCAGTAACAGACAAGCAGAGAGCCAAATCAGGAATGAACTTCCATTCACAATTGCTTCAAAGAGAATAAAATACCTAGGAATCCAACTTACAAGGGATGTAAAGGACCTCTTCAAGGAGAACTACAAACCACTGCTCAGTGAAATCAAAGAGGACACAAACAAATGGAAGAACATACCATGCTCATGGATAGGCAGAATCAATATTGTGAAAATGGCCATACTGCCCAAGGTAATCTATAGATTCAATGCCATCCCCATCAAGCTACCAATGAGTTTCTTCACCGAATTGGAAAAAACTGCTTTAAAGTTCATATGGAACCAAAAAAGAGCCCGTATTGCCAAGACAATCCTAAGTCAAAAGGACAAAGCCGGAGGCGTCACGCTACCTGACTTCAAACTATACTACAAGGCTACAGTAACCAAAACAGCATGGTACTGGTACCAAAACAGAGATATAGACCAATGGAACAGAACGGAGCCTTCAGAAATAATGCCACACATCTACAACCATCTGATATTTGACAAACCTGAGAAAAACAAGAAATGGGGAAAGGATTCCCTATTTAATAAATGGTGCTGGGAAAATTGGCTAGCCATAAGTAGAAAGCTGAAACTGGATCCTTTCCTTACTCCTTATACGAAGATTAATTCAAGATGGATTAGAGACTTAAATGTTAGACCTAATACCATCAAAACCCTAGAAGAAAATCTAGGTAGTACCATTCAGGACATAGGCACGGGCAAGGACTTCATGTCTAAAACACCAAAAGCAACGGCAGCAAAAGCCAAAATTGACAAATGGGATCTCATTAAACTAAAGAGCTTCTGCACAGCAAAAGAAACTACCATCAGAGTGAACAGGCAACCTACAGAATGGGAGAAAATTTTTGCAATCTACTCATCTGACAAAGGGCTCATTTCCAGAATCTACAAAGAACTCAAACAAATATACAAGAAAAAAACAAACAACCCCATCAAAAAGTGGGCAAAGGATATGAACAGACATTTCTCAAAAGAAGACATTCATACAGCCAACAGACACATGAAAAAATGCTCATCATCACTGGCCATCAGAGAAATGCAAATCAAAACCACAATGAGATACCATCTCACACCAGTTAGAATGGCAATCATTAAAAAATCAGGAAACAACAGGTGTTGGAGAGGATGTGGAGAAATAGGAACACTTTTACACTGTTGGTGGGATTGTAAACTAGTTCAACCATTATGGAAAACAGTATGGCGATTCCTCAAGGGCCTAGAACTAGATGTACCATATGACCCAGCCATCCCACTACTGGGTATATACCCAAAGGATTATAAATTATGCTACTACAAAGACACATGCACACGTATGTTTATTGCGGCACTATTCACAATAGCAAAGACTTGGAATCAACCCAAATGTCCATCAGTGACAGACTGGATTAAGAAAATGTGGCACATATACACCATGGAATACTATGCAGCCATAAAAAAGGATGAGTTTGCGTCCTTTGTAGAGACATGGATGCAGCTGGAAACCATCATTCTTAGCAAATTATCACAAGAAGAGAAAACCAAACACCGCATGTTCTCACTCATAGGTGGGAACTGAACAATGAGCTCACTTGGACTCGGGAAGGGGAACATCACACACTGGGGCCTATCATGGGGAGGGGGGAGGGATTGCATTGGGGAGTTATACCTGATATAAATGATGAATTGATGGGTGCTGACGAGTTGATGGGTGCAGCACACCAACATGGCACATGTATACATATGTAACCTGCACGTTATGCACATGTACCCTAGAACTTAAAGTATAATAAAAAAAAAAAAAAAATTGAGAAATGTTTAGCTAGACTAAGAGAGGAGACCCAAAGTCATGAAATCAGTAATGAAAAAGGAGACATAACAACTGAGCCCTCAGAAATACAAAGAATCACTAGAGATTATTATAAACTATAGGCTCACAAATTCTAAAACCTGAAAGAAATTGATCAATTCCTGGACACATACAACCTACCAAGATTGAACCATGAAAAATTGAAACAAAACAAACCAATAACACCTAATGAGATCAAAGCCATGATAAAACATCTTTTATCAAAGAAAAGCCTAAAATCTCATAGATTGACTGTGGAATTCTACCAAACATTTAAAGAACTAATACAAACCTATTCAAACTTCAGAAAAAATCAAAGAGGAGGGAATATGTCCAAAGTCATTCAACAAGGCCTGCATTACCCTGATACCAATACCAGATAAGGACACAACAAACAAAGAAAACTACAGAAGGATATCACTGGTGAACAAAAATGCAAAATCTTCAAAACTGCTAGCAAACAGAGTTTAACCACACATTAAAGAGATTATTCAGTATGATTAAGTGAGATTTATCCTGGGGATGCATGATATGCAAATCAGTAAACATGATACATAACATTAACAGAATCATAAACAAAAAGTATATGATGACTTCAACAAATGCTGATAAAGAATTTGAAAAAATTCAGCATCCCTTAATGATAAAGCTGTCATCAAAATGAGTTTACATATATCTCATATATATATACCCATTATTCAAAATCATAAAGGGCATATATGATGAATCCATGGTTAATATCATATTGAATGCAGAAAAATTGAAGGCCTTTTTTTCTAAGGACTGGAACAAGAGAAAGACACCCACTTTCACCAATATTGTTTAACATAATACTGGAAGTCCTGGCCAGAGCAATTAGGCAAAAAAAAAAAAAAAAAAAAAAAAAAGAAATGAAGAACATTTAAATAGAAAAGGAGAAAATCAAATTATACTTTTCCAAAGACAATATAATGTTATACCTAGAAAAACCTAGATTCCATCAAAAAATTGTTAGAACTGATAAATAAATTCAGTCAAGTTTCAGGATACAAAATTAACATACAAAAACAGTAGCATTTTTATATGCCAATAGCAAACAATCTGAAAAAGAAACCAAGAAAGTAATCTCATTTATAATAGCTGAAAATAATAAAATAAAATAAAAAAGAAGTGAAAGATCTCCACAGTGAAAATTATAATACATTGATGAAATAAATTGAAGAGGACACAAACAAATGGAAACATATTCCATGCTCAAGGATTGGAAGAATTAAAATTTTTAAAATGACAACACTACTCAAAGCAATTTAAAAATTCAATGTCATCCCTATGAAAATACCAATGACATTCTTTGCAGTAACAGAAAAAATAATCCTAAAATTTATATGAAACCACCAAAAACAGAATTGCCAAAGCAATTATGTGTGAAAAGAACAAAACTGGAGGCATCACACTATTTGACTTCAAAATTTACTACAAAGTTATAGTAACCAAAACAGCATGGTGCTGGCATAAAAACAGACACATAGAGCAATGGAATAGAATACAGACCTCTGAAACAACTCATTTTCAACAGCGATGCCAAGAATATACAATGGGGAATGGACAGTCTTTTCAATAAATGGTGCTTGGAAAACTGGATAACCTTATGCAGAAAAATAAAACTAGACCCTATTTGCAGAAAAATAAAACCAAATCCTTATTTCTCACCATACAAGAAAAATCAAATCAAAATGGATTAAAGGCTTTAAGACATCAAACTATAAAAATATTAGAAGAAAACATTAGGGGAATATTCCAGGACATTGGTCTTGGTAAATTTTTTTTGTGTGTTAACACTTCAAAAACACAAGCAACCAAAGCACAAATAGGCAATTGGAATCACATTAAGCCAAGAAGCTTCTAAATCACAAAGGAAACAATAAAAATGTGAAGAGACAACTTACAGAATGGGAGAAAATATTTACAAACTATTCATCTGAAAAAGGATTAATAACCAGAATACATAGGGAGTTCAAATAGCTCAATAGTCAAAAAAAAAAAAAAAAAAAAAAAAAGAGACACCCCCCAAATAACCAAATTAAAAATGGGCAAATGATCTGAACAGACAATTCTCAAAAGAAGCATCCAAATGGCAAAGAGTATATTGTAAAAAAAAAAAAAAATCACTAATCATCATAGAAATACAAATCAAAACCACAATGAAATATCATCTCACTCCAGTTACAATGGCTATTTTCAAAAAGACAAAAAATAACAAATCTTGGCAAGGACATAGAGAAAATGAGAAATCCCATACACTTTTGGTAGAAATGTAAATTACTACAGCCACTATACAAAACAGTATGAACATTCCTCAAAAAACTAAAAATAGAATTACCATATGATCCAGTAATTTCATTACTGATATATATCCAACAGAAAAGGAAATCAGGGGGCAGAGCAAAATGGCAGAATAGAAAGCTCCAACAATCGTCACCCCAATGAGGATATCAAGTTGATAACTATCTACAGAGAAAATCATCTTCATAAGAATGGAAAACCAGGTGAGCCCTCATAGCACCTGGTTTTAAATTCATATCACTAAAAAAGGCACTGAAGCATTAGAAGAAACAGTCCTGAGTTACCACCTCCAATTCCACCCCTCCCCATTCCCCACCCCACCGCAGCAGTGTGGTGGGAAGTGTTTCTTTGGATGTTGGGGGAAGGATAACAGCAATTGTGAGGCATTAAATTTAGTGCTGTCTTATTAGAGCAGAAAGGAAAACTGGACCTAACTCAGCAGATGCCTGCCCACAGATGGAACATTTAAACCAGCCCTAGTCAGAGGGAAATTGTCAATTCCAGTGGTCCAAATTTGAGTGCCTGCAAACCTTGCATCCTAAGAATACAGAACTGAACTAAGCCCAGATACAGTGTAATGGGGATATGGGGGACATGTGACATACTGAGACAGAAGCTGGGGCAGCCAATGGAGTACTGGCATTAACTCTCCCATAACCCTAGGCTGCACAACTCACAGCTCCAAAAGAGACCCCTTCTTTCTACTTGAGTAAAGGAGAGGGAGGAGTAGAGAGGATGTTGCCTTGCATCTAGGATAACAGCCCAGTCGCAGCAGAATAAGGCATTGGTTGGAGTCAGGAGGTCTACATTCCCACCCTGGCTCCAAGATAAGATTTCTAGACATACCCTAGGCCAGAAGGGAACCTGCTGCCTTGAAGAAAAGAACCCAGTCCTGGCAGCATTCATCACCTGCTAACTGAAGAAACCTTTGCCCCTGAGAAACCAGAAGCAATACCTAGGTCCTACATGGAGGGTCTTGGATGAACCTCTGAGATTTGTTGGCTTTAGTGAAGAAAGACTCAGCACGTTACCAGCTCTGGTGGCTATGGGGGAAAATCTTTCTGCTTGAGAAAAGCAGAGAGAAAAGTGAAGGAGACTTTGTCTTGAACCTTAGGTACCAGCATGGCCACAGGAGGGTAGAGAACTAACTGGACTCCTGGCATTCCCAATTTCAGGAACTGATTCTTGGATGATATTTCTGAACCTGCCCTGGGTCAGAGGGGACACCACTGCCCTGAAGGGTGAGTCCCAGGCCAGGCAGCATTCACAAGCTGACTTAAAAGCCTTTGGTCCATAAGGGAACATCAGAGGTAAGTGTGGAAGTATTCATCATGGCCTGGGGTGGCAGTGGCTACAGGGTGAGTCTCCTCTGCCTTTGGAAAGGGGAGGCAAGATTAGGAAAGACTGTATCTTGTAGTTTGAGTGCCACTTTATCCATAACACAATAGAACACCAGGCAAATTTCTAAGGATTTTAGCTCTAGTTCTTGACTCACTGATGGCACTACTGGACCCGCACTGGGCCTGGGGAACCTTGCCACTCTGAATAGAATGTAAGCACGGGTAGCTTTGCTACCTGCTGATTATAGAGTCCCAGGCCTTGAGTAAATACAGACAGTACCCAGGGAGTGGTTAAAAAAGGCCTAGGGCAAGACCCACTACCAGGCTGGCTTCAGATATGACCCAGTACATTCACAGTGGTGATGGCCATGGGGTGCTTGTATCACTACACCCCCAGCTTTAGGTGGCTTGGAACAGAGAGAGAGAGAGAATCTGTATGTTTGGGAGAAAGTAAAAAGGAGAAAAAGAGTCTCTGCCTGGTAATCTAGAGAAGTCTACAAGATCTTGTTCAAGACCATCAAAGCTGTACTCCATAAGTCTGCAAGAAAAACAGTGTTACTGGGCCTGGGATGCCCCCTAAAGCAGATACAGCTTAGATTGCAAAACCAAAGTTCTTGCAAATATCTGGAAAGCCTTCCCAAGAAGGACAACTACAAATAAGCTCATACAGTAAACACTACAAAACCTAACTCTTTAAAACCCAGACACTGCTAGAATTAATACCACCTAGGAAAACATGACCTCACCAAATGAACTAAATAAGGCACCAGAGACCAATCCTGAAGAAATAGAGACATGTGACCTATCAGACAGCTAATTCAAAGTAGCCATGTTGAGGTAACTCAAATAAATTTAAGATGACGTAGAGAAGAAATCAGATTTCTATCAGATAAATTTAACAAAGATATTGAAATAATTAAAAAGAACCAAGCAGAATTTCTTGATCTTGAAAATGCAATTACCATACCGAAGAATGCATCAGACACCTTTAATAGCAGAACTGACCAAGCAGAAAAAGAATAAGTGAGCTTTAGAACAGGCTATTTGAAAATACAGTCAGAGGAGATAAAATAATAATAAGCACTAAAGCACACCTACAGGATCTAGAAAATAGCATTAAAAGGGCAAGTCTAAAATTTATTGGTCTTAAAGAGAAGTTAGATAAAGAGATAGGAGTAGTAAGTTTATTAAAAGCAGTAAAAACAGAGAACATCCCAAACCCTGAAGAGATGATACAGAAAAGTGGGGAGTACTTTGTCTTGGAAATTATCAATATCCAAGTACAAGAAGTCTACCTCAAAGCATTTAATAATTAAATTCCCAAAGATCAAACATAAAGAAAGGATCTTAGAAACAGCAAGAGAAAAGAAACAAATAACATACAATGTAGCTGTAATACATCTGGTGGGAAACTTATAAGTGGAAACTTTACAGGCCAGAAGAGAGTGGCAATACATATTTAAAGTGCTGAAGGAAGAAAATATTTATGCTAGAATAATATATCTGGTGAAAATATCCTTCAAACATGAAGGAGAAATAAAAACTTTTTCAGACACACAAGAGCTGAGAAATTTCATCAATAACAAAAATGTCTTACAAGAAATGCTTAAGGGATTGCTTCAATTGGAAAGGAAAAAACATTAATGAGCAATAAATAATCACCTGAAGGTACAGAACTCATTGGTAATAGTATGTGCACAGAAAAACTTAGAATACCATAACACTGTAACTGTGGTGTGTGAACTACTTTTATTTTAAGTAGAAAGAGTAAATGATGAACCAATTAAAAATAATAACAACTCTTCAAGACATAATACAATAAGACAAAAATAGAAACAGCAAAAGGTCAAAAATTGGGGTGAAGAAGTTATAGTGTAGAGTTTTTATTAGTTTTCTCATTCTTTTTTGTTTGCTTGTTTATAAAAATAGTGTTGTTATCAGGTTAACATAAGGGGTTGTAAGACAGTATTTGCAAGTCTCATGGTAATCTCAAACCAAAAAACATACAATGGATACACAAATAATAAAAAGCAAGAAACTAAAAAATGTCACCAGAGAAAATCACTTTCACTAGTGTAAGACAGGAAGAATTAAAAGAAGAAAGAGAAAACCATAAAAATACCAGAAAACAAATAGCAAAGTGGCAGAAGTAAGTCCTCACTTATCAATCAAAACATTAAATGTAAATGGACTAAATTATCCAATAAAAAGGTGACAGACTGGCTTAATGAATGAAAATACAAGACCTGTTAATCTGCTGCCTGCAAGAAATATATGTCATCTATAAAGATATGCATAGACCAAACATAAAGGGATTGAAAAAGATATTCTATGACAAAGGAAACCAAAAAGATGAGTCGCTATACTTACATCAGACCAAATCTATTTCAAGACAAAAAACTATAAGAGAAAGAATATCACTATATAGCAGTAAAAAGCTTAATTCAGCCAAAAAAAAAAAAAAAGAAAAAAATAACAAATACATAGGCACCCAATACTGGAGCACCCAGATATATAAAACAACTATTATTACAGCTTAAAGAAGAGATAGGCCCCAGAATTGGACAGATCTTCCAGACAGAAAAGTGACAAAGAAACATCAGACTTCATCTGAACTATAGAACAAATGAATATAATGGATATTTATAGAACATTTCATCCAAGAGCTGCAGAACACATATTCTTTTCCTCAGCACATGGCTCATTATCAGAGAAACCATGTATTAGGTCATGAAACAAGTCCTGAAACAATCAAAAACAATGACTTAGCATTGTTTAATAGCATAAACAATGCTAGTAAGCATCTTCTCTGACCACAATATAATGAATCGAGAAATTAATAACAAAAACAATTTTGGAAACTACACAAACACATATAAATTAAAACTTATGCTCCTGAATGATCACTGGATCAATAAAGACATTAAATAGGAAATTGAAAAATGTATTGAAACAAATGATAATGGAAACAAAACATACCAAAATCTGTGAGGAACAGCAAAAGTACTACTAAGAGGGAAGTTAATAGCTATAAGTACCTACATCAAAAAAGAGGAAACAACTTTAAGTAAACAATCTAATGGTGCGTCTTAAATAATTTGAAAAGTGAGAGCAAATGAAACCCAAAATTAGTAGAAGAAAGGAAACTATAAAGGTTAGACCATAAATAATATAAAATTGAAATGAAGGAAATCACACAAAAGATCAATAAAACAAAAAGTTGGTTTTCTAAAACGTTAAAGAAAATTGGCAAACCTTTAGTCAAACTAAAAAGAGAGAGAGAGGATCCAAATAAATAAAATTAAAAAGGAAAAAGGAGACATTATAACTGATACTACAGAAATTTAAAGAATCTTTAGTGGATACTATAAGCAATTATATGCCAATAAATTTGAAAACCTAGAAGAAATGGACAAATTCCAGGATACATGAAACCTACCAAGAATGAACCAGGAAGAAATCCAAAATCTGAACAGACCAATAACAAGTAATGAGATTGAAGCCTTAATAAAACAAATCCAAGGAAAGAAAAGCTTGGGACCCGATAGCTTCACTGCTGAATTCTACAAAACATTCAAAGGGCTAATACCAATCTTACTCAAACTATTCTGAAAAATGGAAGAGGAAATACTTTAAAGCTAATTTTATAAGACCAGTATCACCCTGAACAGAAAACCAGACAGATACATAAAAAACAGGCTAATATCTCTGATGAATATTGGTGCAAAATACTCAACAATATACTAGTAATATGAATTCAACAATACATTAGAAATATTATTCTTCATGACCAATAAACCCCTCAGATGCACAGGCAAATCAAACAATGTGATACAACATGAGAATGAGAATAAGAACTACGTGATCATTTCAATTCATGTTGAAAGAGTATTTGATATAATTTAACATCACTTCATGGTAAAAACCCTAAAAAACTGGGACTAGAGGAAACATAAATCAACATAATGAAAGCCATATATGACAGAATCACAGCTAGTATCATACTAAAAGGGGAAAAACTAAAAGCCTTTCTTTCCTCTAAGATCTAGAACATGACAAAAATACCCATTGTCACCACTGTTATTTAAAATAGTACTGGAAGTCCTGTTCAAACATTCAGAGGAGAGAAAAATATAAAGGCTATACAAATTGGCAAATGTGATGGTTAATACTGAGTGTCAACTTGATTGGATTGAAGGATGCAAAATATTGATCCTGGATGTGTCTGTGATGGTGTTGCCAAAGGAGATTAACATTTGAGTCAGTGGGCTGGGAAAGGCAGACCCATCCTTAATCTGGGTGGACACCATCAAATCAGTTGCCAGCACAGCCAGGATATAAAACAGGCAGAAAAATGTGAAAAGGCTAGACTGGCTTAGCCTCCCAGCTTACATCTTTCTCCCATGCTGGATGCTTCCTGCCCTGAACATTGGATTCCAAGTTTTTCAGGTTTGGGAATTGGACTGGCTTCCTTGTTCCTCAACTTGAGACAGCTTATTGCGGGACCCTGTGATTGTGTGAGTTAATACTACTTAATAAACACACACACAGTAACACACACACACACACACACACACACACACACACACACACACACACACACATATATATATAGTTAGTTAGTTAGTTAGTTGTGTCCCTCTGGAGATCCCTGACTAAAACAGATTTTGGTACCAAGAGTGGTTCTAGAGGAACAGAATATTAAGAATGACGTTCTTTCATTGGTTTTGGGATTTCTGAATTTGGATGCTTAATATGATTAGACCCCAAAATGCTAAGGAATCTACTTCTAATAGT
Source organism: Piliocolobus tephrosceles (assembly GCF_002776525.5). Taxonomy (NCBI): domain Eukaryota; kingdom Metazoa; phylum Chordata; class Mammalia; order Primates; family Cercopithecidae; genus Piliocolobus; species Piliocolobus tephrosceles. Next base: position 31,903,587 of record NC_045445.1, on the reverse strand, counting down.
ATTGAGAACACTGACAGTCCTTGGCATGAACTGTTGAGTGAGTTATGCAAAATACATGCATTTGACATTCCTGATTCACTGCTCATGAGAGACAAGGAGTTTAGTGACTCTATACATAATATCTTTGAAAATATGTGGAGAACAAAGGAACATAATGTAGTTAGTTGGTTGCTCCTAAGTTCACTAGAGAAAGTGCTAAAAGAAAATGATGAACCCAGGAATTCTAACTCCTGGCTTCAGAAGCAGATACTGAGCCTCAAATCTGCTAAGACTGCCCTGAGTAAGAGTTTTATCTCCTGTAGAGAAAGAGCTGAAATTGTGGAAAAACAGACACAAGCTCTTATCATGCAAGTGGCTGACCTGCAATGAAAGGTGCATGGACAGCCTCACCAGGTGTCTATTGTTAAAGTGAGGGCATTGATTGCAGAAGAATGGGACCCTGCAACTTGGAATCAGGATGTTTGGCAGGACCCTGATAAAGATGGGGAAACAGAGCTTGTAAACTCTGATGAACATTTTTGCCAGAAGAAACAGCTTTCCCATCCCCAGTAGTGGCAACATCCCCTCCCTGACCCATGCTGCCATTAGTCATTTCACCATTGTCTGAGAACGCACCCTACACTGCCTTAGACAACAGTGAAGGCCTCCCCTGAGGCAGTTGCCAGGCAAGATAATGGTTATTCTCCTCAGGAGCCACTCCCAACAGCCCAGTTTGCTTCTAGATCTATAACTGTGCTAAAGTCCTGGCGGTCCCCTAGAGGTGAAGTTGAGAGTGTGACCCATGAGGAGGTATGCTACTCTTGAAAATAAATGCTTGAGTTTTCTAATTTATATAAGCAGATATATGGAGAACAGGCATGGGAATGGATATTAAGGGTATGGGATAATGGTGGAAGAAACATAGAGTTGGATCAGGCTGAATTTATTAATTTGAGCCCACTAAGTGGGAATTTTATATTTAATATTGCAGCTCAGGGAGATAAAAATAAAAAAGGTTCTAATAGTTTATTTGTTTGGTTAGCTGAAATGTAGATCAAAAGATGGTCCACTGTGAGCAAGCTGAAAATGCCTGATCTCCCTTGGTTTAATGTAGAGGAAGGGATCCATAGGCTTAGGGAGACTGGGATGGTGGAGTGGATTAGTCACTTCAGACCTACTCATCCCAGCTGGGAGGGTCCAGAAGATATACCCTTGACCAATGCCTTGAGAAAGTGATTTGTGAGGGCAACACCTGCATCTTTGAAGAGCCCTGTAATTGTTCTTCTCTGTACATCACATCTAACAGTGGGAACTGCAGTCACTCAACTACAAAATTTAAATACAATGGGAATAATTGGATCCTGAGTTGGCAGGGACCAAGTGATGGCACTCAACCATCAAAGGTAAGGTGGGTATAGCTACTGGAATGGACAGCAGAGGCAAAGCAGCAATCAGAATAGTCTGACTCATGTATAGCTCTGGCATTGGCTAACTAATAATGGTATTCCTAGAAGTGAAATTGATATGAAGCCTACTGCATTCCTACTTAACTTACCATAAGCAGAAAACTTCCAGATCTAATGGACAAAATAATTTGAATTATAAAAATAGAAAATTATTACCTCTCAATCCATTTCCAGACTTGAGCCAGTTTACAGACCCAGAAATCCTTCAATGAAAGGGCGGCTGGGTATCCTTGAGGAAGGACCCCACTATACTACTGACAATTTATGCTGTTAATCTCTCTCCCATCCTTCCCCAAGAAGACTTCTAGTCTTTTACCAGGATAACTGTGCATTGAGAAAACGGAAATGATCAGACATTTTAGGGACTACTGGACACTGGCTCTGAACTGACGTTGATTCCCAGGGACCCAAAATATCATTGTGGTCCTCCAATTAACATAGAGGCTTGTGGAAGTTAGGTAATTAATGGAATTTTGACTTGGGTCTGACTTACAGTGGGTCCTTGGACTCATTCTGTGGTCTTTTCCCAGTGCCAGAATGCATAATTGACATATACATACTTAGCAGCTGGCAGAACCGCCACATTGGCTCCCTGACTGGTAGGGTGAGGGCTATTATGGTGAGAAAGGCCAAATGTAAGCCATTAGAGCTGCCTTTACCTAGAAAAACAGTAAATCAAAAACAATATTGTATCCCTGGAAGGATTGTGGAGATTCGCACCACCATAAAGGACTTGAAAGATGCAGGAGTGGAGATTCCCACCACATCCCAATTCAACTCTCCTATTTGGCCTGTGCAGAAGACAGATGGATCTTGGAGAATGATGGTAAATTATTATAAGCATAACCACCAAGTGGTGACTCCAATTGCAGCTGCTTTACCAGATATGGTTTCATTCATTGCTTGAGCAAATTAACACATCTCCTGGCACCTGGTATGCAGCCGTTGACTTGGCAAATGCCTTTTTTTTTTATTCCTGTACATAAGGCCCACTAGAAGCAATTTGCCTTCAGCTGACAATGCCAGCAATATACCTTTACTGTCCTACCTCAGGGGTATATCAACTCTCCAGCTTTGGGTCATAATGTCATTTGGAGAGATCTTGATCACCTTTTGCTTCCACAAGATATCACACTGGCCCATTACATTGAGGACATTATGCTGATTGGATCCAGTGAGCAAGAAGTAGCAAGCATACTGGACTTATTGGTAAGACATTTGTGTGCCAGAAAATAGGAAATAAATATGACTAAAATTCAGGGACCTTCCACCTTAGTGAAATTTCTAGGGGTCCATCGGAGTGGAGCCTGTCAAGACATTCCTTCTAAGATGAAGAATAAGTTGCTGCATTTGGCCTCTTCTACAACCAAGAAAGAGGCACAATGCCTAGTGGGCCTCTTGGGAGTTTGCAGCCAACAAATTCCTCATTCTGGTGCGTTATTCTGGCTGATTTATCAAGTGACTCAAAAGACTGCCAGCTTTGAGTGGGGTCCAGAACAGAAAAATGCTCTGCAACCAGTTCAGGCTGCTGTGCAAGATGCTCTGCCACTTGGGAAATATGACCCAGCAGATCCAAAGGTGATTGAGGTGTCAATGGCAGATAGGGATACTGTACGGACCCTTTGGCAGGCCCCCAAAGGTGAGTCACAGTGGAGACCTCTAGGATTTTTGAGCAAGGCCCTGCCATCTTCTGCAGATAACTATTCTCCTTTTGAGAGACAGGCCTTGACCTGTTACTGGGCTTTGGTCAAAATGGAATATTTAAGTATGGGTCATCAAGTCACCATGTGACCTGAACTGCTTATCATGAACTGAGTGCTTTCTGACCCACCTAGCCATAAAGCCAATTGTTTGTCTGGATGGTCAGAGACTTGGAAGAAGCATGATTGGAAGATTGGTAACAAAGGAATTTGGGGAAGAAGTATGTGGATGGACCTCTGAGTGGTCAAAAACTGTAAAGATATTTATATCCTATGTAAGTATGCACCAACGGGTGACCTCAGCAGAGGAGGATTTTAATAATCAAGTGAATAGAATGACCTGTTCTTTGGATACCACTCAGCCTCTTTCTCCAGCTACCCCTGTCATTGCCCAAATGGGCCCATGAACGAAGTGGCCATGGTAGCAAGGATGGAGGTTATGCATGGGCTCAGCAACTTGGACTTCCACTTACCAAGGTTGACCTTACTATGGCCACTGCTGAGTGCCCTATTTGCCAGCAGCAGAGACCAACACTGAGTCCTGGATATGGCTCCATTCTTCAAGGTGATCAGCCAGCTACCTGGTAGAAGGTTGATTATATTGGACTTCTTCCATTATGGAAAGAGCAGAGGTTTGTCCTCAATGAATAGACACTTACTCCAGATATGAGTTTGCCTATCCTGCACACAATGCTTCTGCCAACACTACTATTCATGGACTCACAGAATGCCTTATCCACCATCATGGTATTCCACACAGCATTGCCTCTGACCAAGGCATTCACTTTATGGCTAAAGAAGTGTGGCATTGGACTCGTGTTCATGGAATTCACTGGTTTTACCATGTTCCCCATTATCCTGAAGCGGCTGATTGATAGAAGTGTGGATTGGCCTTTTGAAGTCACAATTACAACACCAACAAGGTGACAATATTTTGCAGGACTGTGGCAAAGTTCTCTAGAAGGCCATGTATGCTCTGAATCAGCATCCGATATATAATAGAGTTGCTCCCATAGCCAGGATTCATCGGTCGAGGAATCAAGGGGTGGAAGTGGAAATGGCACCACTCGCCATCACCCCAAATGATCCACTGGCAAAATATTTGCTTCCTGTTCCTGCAACATTACGTTCTTCTTGCCTAGAGGTCTGAGTTCCACAGGGAGGAATGCTGCCACCAGGAGACGGAACAACAATTTCATTAAACTTGAAGTTAAGGTTGCCACCTGGATACCTTGGGCTTCTCCCACCTTTAAGTTAACAGGTTAAGAAGGGAGTTACAGTTTTGTCTGGGGTGATTGACCCAGGCTATCAAGATGAAATCAGTCTATTACTCCACAATGTAGGTAAGGAAGAGTATGCATGAAATACAGGAGACTCATTAGGGTGTCTCTTAGTATTACCATGCCCTGTGATTGAGGTCAATGGGAAACTAAAACAGCTCAATCCAGACAGCACTACAAATGGCCTAGACTCTTCAGGAATGAAGGTTTGGGTCATTCCACCAAGAAAAAAAACACAACCCACTGAGGTGCTTGCTGAAGGCAAAGGGTGTACAGAGTGGGTAGTAAAAGAAGTTAGTCATCAATACCAGCTATGACCATGTGACCAGTTACAGAAATGAGGACTGCAATTGTCATGAGTGTTTCCTCCTTCTAGTGTTAAAACCATATTTGTGCATGTGTACACTTATAATAATAAAATATCTTCATTTTATTTCTTTTTTCCTTTATCATGTGACATAAATTTTATTTACTTCATATCAGCACTTAAGTATTGTTAACTCTATGTAATAGCATTTGGGTTGGAAATTGGTGCATTTCTGGTGTCTGAAGGATAGTTGTATTACGTTAGAAAACTTATGGCCCTGTTATTATCTTTATCTGAAGATTATGTATGATCTCAGGAGACATGTATGGGTTCAAGTTGACAACGGGTGGACTTGTGATGGTTAATACTGAGTATCAACTTGACTGGATTGAAGGATGCAAAGTATTGATCTCGGGTGTGTCTGTGAGGGTATTGCCAAAGGAGATTAACATTTGAGTCAGTGGGCTGGGAAAGGCAGACCTACCCTTTATCTTAGTGGACACCATCTAATCAGCTCCCAGTATGACCAGGATATAAAGCAGGTAAAAAATGTGAAAAGGCTATAATGGCTCAGCCTCCCAGACTACATCTTTCTCCCATGCTGGATGTTTCCTGCCCTTGAACATTGAATTCCAAGTTCTTCAGCTTTGGGACTCAGACTGGCTTCCTTGCTCCTTAGCTTGCAGATGGCCTATTGTGGGACCCTGTGATTGTGTGAGTTAATACTACTTAATAAACTCTCTCACACACATACACATACATGCACACACACACATATATATATATATCCTATTAGTTATTAGTTTTGTCTCTCTAGAGAACCCTGACTAATAGAGCAAAGAAGAAGTCAAATTATCCTTGCCTGCAGATGATATAACCTTACACTTGAAATAACTTAAAACTTCATAAGAAAACTATTAGAACTAATAAAAAAAATTCAGTAATGTTGCAAAATACAAATCAACATACAAAAAATCAGTTGCATATCAACACGTCAACAGTGAACAATGTGAAAAAGAAATCACAAAATGAAATTTATAGTAGCCACACATAAAATTAAATACCTAGGAATTAACCAAAGAAGTGAAAGACTTTATCAATGAAAACTACAAAGCATTGATGAAAGAAATTGAAGAGAATCCCCCAAAATGGCAAAAAAATGCATATTTATGGATTTAAAGAATCAATATTGTTAAAATTTTCATACTACCCAAAGAAATCTATAGATTCACTGCAATTTCTATCAAAATACCAATTACACTCTTCACAGAAATTAAAAACAATTTTAAAAATTACATGAAACCAGAAAACACCCAGAATAGCCAAAGCTATCTTAATGAAAAAGAAGAAAACAGGAGGAATCACATTACCTGATTTCAAATTATACTGTGGAGCTATAATAACCAAAACAGCATGGTACTGGCATAAAAAGACACAAAGACCAATGGAACAGAATATAGAACCCAGAAATAAATCCAGACAGCAAGAGTGAACTCATTTTTGACAAAGTTGCCAAGAACATACACTAGGAAAAAGACAATGTATTCAATAAATGGTGCTAGGAAAACTGGATATCCATATGCAGAAGAATGAAACTTGACCCCTCTCTCTTACCAAATATGAAAATCAAATCAAAATGGATTAAAGTCTCAAATATAAGACACCATCTTATAAAACTACTATAAGAAAACTTTTGGGAAAATCTTCAGGACATTGATCTAGATGAAAATTTCTTGAGCAATAGCCCACAAGCACAGGCAACTAAATCAAAAATGGTCAAATGTGATCACATCAAGTTAAAAAGCTTCTGTACAGCAAGGGATACAATCAACAAGATGAAGGGAAAACACACAGAATGAAACAAAATATTTGAAACTACCCCTCTGACAAAAGATTATTAAACAGAATATATAAGGAGTTCAAACAACTCTATAGGGAAACATTTAATAATCTGATCAAAAAATCTGTAAAAATATTTGAATAGACATTTCTCAAAATAAGACATACAAACGGCAAACAGGCCTATGAAAAGGTGCTCAACATCATTGATCATTAGAGAAATGCAAATCAAAACTACAATGAGAGGTAATCTCACCTAGTTAAATGACTTATGCTCAAAAGACAGGAATTAACTAATGCTGGTGAAGATGTGGAGAAAAGTGAACCCTTATACACTGTTGGTGGGAAGATAATTTAGTATAAACACTATGGAGAACAGTTTGAAGTATCCTGAAAAAACTAAAAATTAAGCTACCATATTGAAAGGAGTTAGCTAACTTGCCTTAAGTAGACAGCAATGAAAGAGTTCCTGGAGAGATCCTGACCCACAGGTCAGTGCCTCATCCCACATAATACAAAAAGCAGCCTGGGGAAAAAATCAAGCCGCAGGCACCAATAAGGGAACTAGCACAGGGAGTTGCACCTGGAGACATGCCTGCTGCTTCACAGATAGGATAACCTCCAGCCCATTCAGATAAAAACTTGCTCAAAGTCCTGGCTCACTCAGACAAGAAACGAGGCCTGACAGAGAAATGCTTTGTCCTTTGTATAATCAGTGGGCTCCCAGGAAAGTTTCTTCTCCTTTTGTGGACATAAACACAATGGGTTCTGGTGGGCACTTTCCTTTCTTTTATGGATTGTTAGCCTGGCCTCCATGAATTATCACTTTAGTCCCTGGTTGGTCCTGGGCCATGGTCCCAGGCCAAGCTTTCATTTTAACTCCTGACAGGTCACAGACCAAGCTGAGCAGCCTCTATGAATCATCACTTCAGCCCTTGATTGGTCCCAGGCCAAAGCCCCAGGCCAAGCTGAGTCACATGTTCTCCAAGACAGCCCACAAACTAAGAACATTCATTCCCCTTCCTAGTCCACAAAAAACCCTAAAACCTAGCCTTATAGGGGGCAACCCATCTGGGCCCCCCTCTCTGCTGGCAGAGACCTTTTCTCTTTCACTTATCAAACTTTCACTGTAATCTCAACCTGTGTCTGCACTCCTTTATTGTCTTAAAGGTGAGATAAAAAAAACTTCAGGTGATATGCCACCAGAGACTCTTACATTGTAGTGCATTGGCAAGACTACAACATATTTTGGTGCATTGATCAGGAAGAAAGGGATTCATTGGAAGGGTGAGTAGGAGCAGACCTTTAACTCTTTACTTTCTGAGGCTTCTTGTCTTCAGTTTTTTCTCTCAAGAAGAAATAAAATGCTGCATCTCTTTTAGCCATTTAAACAATGGCTAGCATGGCTGCCAGCCTTAAAACTCAATGGGCAGTCTTGTTGGAGAGGACTTTGTCAATTCCCCAATTGCTCTCAGATGTTGGGAATTTTGGCTTTGTTCCAATCCAGTTTCCTTTCACAGAGGGCCTAGCCATTGCATGGGACTGGAAGGAGGTCCTAGGACAGCTGAAGATTTCTGGCTGAGGCTACACCTCAGTGTTACCTGAAGGCCATTGGACTAACTCCATTCCCTGACAGCCCATCAGGGCATTGGTACCAGGACTTCCGGTCTTTTTCTATTGCATTTTTCTCCTATCTTTTTGCAGCTATCATGTCTCCTATTTCTTTGCATGCAATGTTGTGGGTGTTTTTACAGACTAGGGATATAAGCTTGCTGGGTAGAATCAGTCAGTGCCTTAGTCATCAGGAATGAACTCAAAGAGTTGTTATTTTTATGACTTCCTAAAAACAAGGGCAATTCAAGATCTCTCTAAATTTTCACCTAGTAAGCTCCTTTCTGTCCCCCAGTAATAGACATTCGTGGCACTGTGTTGGAGGATATTTCATCCCAATTGCATACCTTCTCTCCATTTGGGTTGTTTTTTCCTCCATATAAGAGTTCAGCACTGTGCAATTAATCTAAGCAGTTCCTTTATGAGACAATTTAATTTTCTTGTGCTGGGGAGAATGCTATTGGGACAGCCTATCAAACCCCAAACATTTCTTTCTAACATTTGTCTGAAAATAATTTGGAGTCAGAGTTTTTTACCAAACATTTCTGACCCTACAGTGACACCTAATGGGATGGATTTTTTTTTTCCTGTGGGGAGCCTTGTCAGCCTTTTGCCCCAAACCTCTAGTTTCCCAGTTTCTCTCCCTCTTACATCCCTCTAACAGTAATCAAACCTCATGCCCCATCTGTAAACAGGAAAAATCCACTTTCAACAATCAGGAGGAAGTCACCCTTAAAGGACAGATATTAGCCTCTGTATTGTCCCATCAAATGAAGGACAGCCATTCAATTCTTACACTTTTTCAAGGCAACTGTTCTGTGTCCAACTACATTGGGATTTAAATAAAAAGAAATTTTATGTTTGGAAGTCAATCAGTCCCATACTCTGGGATTCCAGTGTTTTGGTGGGGTCATAACAAGGGAAACCAGAGATAGCATTATGACACTCCCTCCATTAAAGATTCTTGCCCAAATCCAACTACTACAGAATCTCTCCTAGGCCTCTGGGGTACCTTAGGAGCCTTTTGGGCTAAGTGAGGCTAAGAATCCAGCAGGGTGGAAATCTAAGGCATTGTGCAGGTGAGTGTGACTAGTTCTGCTGACTGGCTCCTTCAGATCCATGGGTGAACATCAGGCTTGCATCCATGGGTGACACCTATGATGGTTGCCAGGCAAGAGGACAGGAGAAAAGTGGTGAAGGTTAATATCCTTTGGGCCTTTCTCCCCACTCTGGGTCACTCCAAAAATAATAAGGAGACTGAGGGATGCCTTTTCTTCTCTGTTTTCTAAATGAGTAACAAATTGTCTACAGTCTGCACTCCCCTCGAGTGCATTCTGAAATGCTGGAACTCCTTTAACCCTGAGACTCTGAAGAAAAAATGACTTATATTCAATTGCACAAGGATGTAGTCATCTTATAGATAGGGGACCTGGCCTCCTCAGGGAAGCATTAATTACAATACTATCCAACAACCAGATCTTTCTTTGCCTTATGAGACAACCCAGATCTTGTAAGCATTGTAAAATTAACCCTGCCCTCTTGGCAGCCATATCAGGCAAGCCTACAAAATATAATTCCCCAAAGACAGAGAGACAAACCCTTGGGGAACCCTCCAATGCAACTTCTGGTTGCCCCACCTGCCTCCCTTATATAGGGCCCCAAATAGCCATATCATCCTGTTTACAGATGGAGCATGGGGTTTTATTATTGCTATCATCCTCTAGCTATGCTAGTCAAAAAAACTCAACTTCACTGTTGCCTTTGCAGGAAATGCCCAATGAACGTGGTGCTGCTAAGATTCAAGTTTCCTTATCATTCCAGGACCTTAGACAAATAAAGGGGGGACCTAGGCAAGTTATCTGATAACCCTGAGAGATATATAGAGGCTTTTCAAAATCTAGCCCAAGTGTTTAATCGTACATGGAGAAATTCTATGCTACTTTTAAGTCAAACTCTAATTGCTGTTGAGAAAAAACACAGCCCTACCAACAGCAGAGAGATTTGGAGACAAACAGTGGATCTCCTATAGCCAGTAAAAACAGAAACTCAGTCAAAAGGGGAAAGAGGGTTAAAAAGGGACAGGATCCCCATTCCCAAAAGGAAGAGAAGCAATGCCCCTTAAAACCCAAATTGGAGCCCTGGTGATTCCATAAATGAGTGAAAAAACACATTCTGATGTGCATATTGAAAGACTTGCAAAGAACCAAAACCAAGCCTTTTATTACTCTAAACTGTCCTTGTTAAATCAGAAACCAAATTAAAATCTCTTGGCCTTTTTGCAAAGGCTGAGAGAAGCTTTAGTGAAACACACCTCCTTGTCTCCCAATACAATAAAGAGCAGGTTCATTACTCAGGCAGCCTCTGATATTGGAAGGAAGTTGCTTAAACAGGCCCTGTCCAAATATCTTTTTAGTTTTTCTCACCCTCAAGTTGAAATTCTTACAGTATGCAAAAGATACTCTCCTCTGTGCCCCAACCGAGGAAGCCTCAGAAAGACACTAAGGCCCTCCTCAGTTTCTTAGCCGAAAGGGAATATAGGGTCTCAAAGTCTAAAGCTCAGCTCTGTCAAACTTCAGTAAAGTGCCTAGGTCTAGTCTTATCAGAAGGGACCAGACCACCAAGTGAGAAAAGAATTGAGCCCATTTTCTCCTTTCCCTTTCTCAAAATTCTGAAACAATTAAGGAGATTCTTAGGCATTACTGGATTTTACAGACTAGGGATATCTGAGCACTGTGTAACAGCTCATCCTTTATACTACCACCTCAAAAAAAAAAAAAAAAAAAAAAGAATCTCAAGCAGTTAAAACTCACCCCAAACTTGGGAACCGAAAACTCAAAAGCATTTAACTAGCTAAAGCAAGCCTTTCTTAAAGCAACAGTCTTTAGTCTTCTTATAGGGAAGGCATTTAATCTCTATGTATCAAAAAGGAAGGGAATTACCCTGTGAGTTTTAACTAAGGCTCGAAGTCCAACTCAACAACCAGTGGGATACCTAAGCAAGGAACTTAAACTGATAGCTATGAAGGAGGGCCTGCCTGCCTCCAAGCAGTTGCAATGGTGGCTTTGCTGGTGTCAAAAGCCACTGAGTTAACTACGGGGAATAACTTAACTGTTTGCACCCCACACAGTATAGCAGGACTGCTTCCCTCTAAGGGAAGTCTCTAACAGACAATTGCCTCCTTATATATCAAGCTTTGCTGCTACAGAGATCTGCAGTCTAGCTGAAAACCTGCCCTTGTCTGAACGCAGCCACTTTTCTCCAGAGGAAACTGGAGAACTTCAACATGATTGTGAACAGGTAGTGGTGCAAACCAGTAAAATAAATGATAAGCATTATTGTTTATATTCTCTGTAATGTTTTAATTAATAAAAATGATTTTCTTAAAGAGTACTTAGCTTAATCAAAAGTGGATATCAAAGCTATACATATATTCAAAAGGCCTTTATGTTTTTCTCTTCATGAATCTTGTTTTTCTGGAAGAGGTTTTTTTCTCAGTCAACTGAATTAATTTTCTCCACTCTGTCTTGCTACTCTTGGTGCATGCATTAAAGGCCCTAGGATAATTTCTTGTGGTCTGGGACTCCTTGGGAAAACAGAAAAGGCTCCACAAATCCCATTTTGGGAACAATCTGTTTTCCTCATGGAACCCTTGGAACTAAAGGCAGACAAAACCCTCTGAAAATCTGATTTCTGCATTCCAGCTATTCACGTTTATTAGGCCCCCAAAACTACACACTTTCTTAGCCCTGTTCTTAAAGGGCTTCATCCTGAGCTGCTGGATCTTCTTCTGTCTGTGTAGTCATATATGTGTTATGTGTGTGATGTCTTTAAAAAGAGCTCTAATTAATTGACTTAAAGAAGGATGAGCGTTTGGATAAAATATTTTTTTAAATTTTACAATATAGTTTATTTAGCCCATCGTATCTAACATACTACTATATCAATATGCAATAAATATAAAAATGATTAATAAGATATTCTACATTCTTTTTCTGTACTTTGTCTGAGTTCTGGAGTGTATTTTATACGTATAACATCTCAGTTTGAACTAGCCACATTTCAAGAACTCATAACCACAAGTGATTTTTTAAAAATTATTTTTATTATACTTTAGGTTGTAAGATACATGTGCAGAACACGAAGGTTTGTTACATAGGTATACACGTGCCATGGTGGTTTGCTGCACCCATCAACTCATCATCTACATTAGGTATTTCTCCTAATGTTATCCCTTCCTTAGCCCCCATCTCTTGACAGGCCCCAGTGTGTGATGTTCCCCTCCCTGTGTCCATGTGTTCTCATTGTTCAACTCTCACTTATGAGTGAGAACATGCAGCATTTGGTTTTCTGTTCTTGTGTTAGTTTGCTGAGAATAACGGTTTCCAGCTTCATCCGTGTCCCTGCAAAGAACATGAACTCATCGTTTTTTATGGCTGCATAGTATTCCACAGTGTCTATGTGCCACATTTTCCTTATCCAGTCTATCATTGATAGGCATTTGGGTTTGTTCCAAGTCTTTGCTATTGAGAATAGTGCCACAATAAACATACGTGTGCATGTGTCTTCACAGCAGAATGATTTGAAATCCTTTGGGTATATATCAGTAATGGAATTGCTGGGTCAAATGGTATTTCTAGTTCTAGATCCTTGAGGAATTGCCACATTATCTTCCACAATGGTTGAACTAATTTACACTCCCACCAACAATGTAAAAGCATTCCTATTTTTCCACAGTCTCTCCAGCATCTGTTGTTTCCTGACTTTTTAATGGTCACCATTCTAACTGTCATACATGGTATCTCACTGCGGTTTTAATTTGCATTTCTATAATGACCAGTGAGCTTCTTTTCATATGTTTGTTGGCTGCATGTCTTCTTTTGAAAAGTGTCTGTTTGTATCCTTTGCCCACTATTTGATGGGGTTGTTTTTTCTTGTAAATTTAAGTTCTTTGTAGATTCTGGATGTTAGCCCTCTGTCAGATGGACAGATTGCAAACATTTTCTCCCATTCTGTAGCTTGCATGTTCACTCTCATGATAGTTTCTTTTGCTGTGCAGAAGCTCTTTAGTTTAATTAGATTCCATTTGTCAATTTTAGCTTTTGTTGCCATTGCTTTTGGTGTTTTAGTCATGAAGTCTTTGCCCATGCCTATGTCCTGAATGGTATTGCCTAGGTTTTCTTCTAGGGTTTTGATGGTTTTAGGTCTTATGTTTAAGTCTTTCATCCATCTTGAGTTAATTTTTGTTTATGGTGTAAGGAAGGGATCCAGTTTCAGCTCTCTGCATATGGTTAGCCAGTTTTCCCAGTACTATTTATTAAATAGAAAATCCTTTCCCCATTGCTTGTTTTTGTCAGGTTTGTCAAAAGTCAGATGGTTGTAGATGTGTAGTGTTATTTGTGAGGCCTCTGTTCTATTCCATTGGTCTATATATCTCTTTTGGTACCAGTACCATGCTGTTTTTGTTACTGTAGCCTTGTAGTATAGTTTGAAGTCAGGTAGCATGATACCTCCAGCTTTGTTATTTTTGCTTAGGATTGTCTTGTCTATGTGGGCTCTTTTTTGGTTCCATATGAAATTTAAAGTCATTTTTTCCAATTGTGTAAAGAAAGTCAGTGGTGGCTTGATGGGGATAGCATTGAATCTGTAAATTACCTTGGGCAGTATGGCCATTGTAATGATATTGATTCTTGCTATCTATGAGTATGGAATGATTTTCCATTTGTTTTTGTGTCTTCTCTTATTTCCTTGAGCAGTGGTTTGTAGTTCTCCTTGAAGAGTTCCTTCACATTCCTTGTAAGCTGTATTCCTAGGCATTTTATTCTCTTTGTAGCAATTGTGAATGGGAGTTCACTCATGATTTGGCTTCCTGTTTTTCTGTTATTGTTGTATAGGAATACTTGTGATTTTTGCACATTGTTTTTGTATCCTGAGACTTTGCTGAAGTTGCTTATCAGCTTAAAGAAATTTTGGGCTGAGATGATGTTTTCTAAATATACGATCATATCATCTGCAAACAGTGACAATTTGACTTCCTCTCTTGTTATCTGAAACCCTTTATTTCTTTCTCTTGCCTGATTACCCTGGCCAGAACTTCCAATACTATGTTGAATAGGAGTTGTGAGAGAGGGCATCCTTGTCTTGTGCCGCTTTCCAAAGGGAATACTTCCAGTTTTTGCCCATTCAGTATGATATTGGCTGTGGATTTGTCATAAATAGCTCTTATTATTTTGAGATTGTTTCATCAATACTTAGTTTATTCAGAGTTTTTAGCAAGAAGGGGTGTTGAATTTTGTTGAAGGCCTTTTCTACAACTATTGACATAATCACATGGTTTTTGTCATTGGTTCTTTTTATGTGATGGATTATGTTTATTGATTTGTGTATGTTGAACCAGTCTTGCATCACAGGGATGAAGCTGACTTGATCGTGGTAGATAAGTCTTTTGATGTGCTGCTGGATTCGGTTTGTCAGAATTTTGTTGAGGATTTTTGCATCAGGGATATTGGCCTGAAGTTTTCTTTTTTTGTTGTATCTCTGCCAGCTTTTGGTATCAGGATGATGCTGGCCTCATAAAATGAGTTACGGAGGATTCCTTCTTTTTCTATTGTTTGGAATAGTTACTGAAGGAATAGTACTAGCTCCTCTTTGTACCTCTGGTAGAATTCGGCTGTAAATCCATCTGGTCCTGGACTATTTTTGGTTGGTAGGCTATTAATTACTGCCTCAATTTCAGAACTTCTTACTGGTCTATTTAGGGACTGGACTTTTTCCTGGTTTAGACTCGGGAAAGTATATGTGTCCAGGAATTTTTCCATTTCTTCTAGATTTTTGAGTTTCTTTGCATAGAGGTGTTTATACTATTCTCTAATGGCAGTTTGTATTTCTGTGGGATCAGCGGTGATACCCCCTTTATCATTTTTTATTGCATCTATTTGATTCTTCTCTCTTTTCTTCTTTATTAGTCTGGCTAGGGGTCTATCTTTTTTGTTTATCTTTTCAAAAAACCAGGTCCTGGATTCATTGATTTTTTGAGGGTTTTTGTGTCTCTATCTCCTTCAGTTCTGCTTTGATCTTACTTATTTCTTGTCTTCTGCTAGCTTTTGAATTTGTTTGCTCTTGCTTCTCTAGTTCTTTTAATTGTGATGTTAGGGTGTTGATTTTAGATCTTTCCTGCTTTCTCTTGTGGGCATTTAATGCTATAAATTTCCCTCTAAACACTGCTTTAGCTGTGTCCCAGAGATTCTGGTACGTTGTGTCTTTGTTCTCACTGGTTTCAAAGAACATCTTTATTTCTACCTTCATTTCGTTATGTACCCAGTAGTCATTCAGGAGCATGTTGTTCAGTTTCCATGTAGTTGTGCAGTTTTGAGTCAGTTTCTTAATCCTAAGTTCTAATTTGATTACAGTGCAGTCTGAGAGACTGTTATGGTTTCCATTCTTTTGCATTTGCTGAAGGTGTTTTACTTCCAATTTTGTGGTCAATTTTAGAATAAGTGATGTGATGCTGAGAAGAATGTATATTCTGTTGATTTGAAGTGGAGAGTTCTGTAGATGTCTATTAGGTCTACTTGACCCAGAGCTGAGTTCATGTCCTGAATATCCTTGTTAATTTTCTGTCTTGTTGATATGTCTAATATTGACAGTGGGGTGTTACAGTCTCCCACTATTATTATGTGGGAGTCTAAGTCTCTTTGTAGGTCTCTAAGACCTTGCTTTATGAATATGGGTGCTCCTGTACTGGGTGCATATATATTTAAGATAGTTAGCTCTTCTTGTTACATTGATCCTTTTACCATTATGTAATGCCCATGTCTCTTTTCATCTCTGTTGGTTTAAAGTCTGTTTTATCAGAGACTAGGATTGCAACCCCTGCTTTTTTTTCCTTTCCATTTGCTTGGTAAATCTTCCTCCATCCCTTTATTTTGAGCCTATGTTTGTCTTTGCACGTGAGATGGGTCTCCCGAGTACAGCACACTGATGGGTCTTGACTCTTTATCCAATTTGCCAGTCTGTGTCTTTTAATTGGGGCATTTAGCCCATTTACATTTAAGGTTAATATTGTTATGTGTAAATTTGATTATGTCATTATGATGCTAGCTGGTTATTTTGCCCATTAGTTGTTGCAGTTTCTTTGTAGTGTTGATGGTCTTTACAATTTGGTATGCTTTTGCAGTGGATGGTTCCAGTTGTTCCTTTCTATGTTTCCTTCAGGAGCTCTTGTAAGGTCAGCCTGGTGGTGACAAAATCTTTCAGCATTTGCTTTTCTGTAAAGGATTTCATTTCTATTTTGCTTATGAAGCTTAGTTTGGCTGGATATGTAATTCTGGGTTGAAAATTCTTCTCTTTAAGAATGTTGAATATTGGCTCCCACTCTCTTCTGGCTTGTAGGGTTTCTGCAGAGAGATCCACTGTTTGCCTGATGGGCTTTTCTTTGTGGGAAACCCGACCTTTCTCTCTGGCTGCCCTTAACATTTTTTCCTTCATTTCAACCTTGGTGAATCTGACGATTAAGTGTCTTGAGGTTGTTCTTCTCAAGGAGTATCTTTGTGATGTTCTCTGTATTTCCTGAATTTGAATGTTGGCCTGTCTTGCTAGGTTGGAGACGTTCTCCTGGATAATGTTCTGAATAGGGTTTTCCAACTTCATTCTATTCTCCCTGTCACTTTCAGGTACACCGATTAAACGTAGATTTGGTCTTTTCACATATTCCCATATTTCTTGGAGTCTTTGTTCATTCCTTTTCGTTCTCTTTGCTGTAATCTTGGCTTCACACTTTATTTTATTAAGTTGTTCTTCAATCTCTGATATCCTTTCTTCTGCTTGATCGATTTGGCTATTGATACTTATGTATACTTCACAAAGTTCTTGTGCTGTGTTTTTCAGCTCCATTAGGTCATTTTTGTTCTTCTCTAAACCGGTCATTATAGTTAGCAAGTTGTCTAACCTTCTTTCAAGGTTCTTAGCTTCCTTGCATTGAGTTAGAATATCCTCCTTTAGCTCGTAGAAGTTTGTTATTACTCACCTTCTGAAGCCTACTTTTGTCAATTTGTCAAACTCATTCTCCGTCCAGTTTTGTTCCCTTGCTGGCAAGGAGTTGTAATCCTTTGGAGGAGAAGAGGTGTTCTGGTTTTTGCAATTTTCAGCCTTTTTGTGCTGGTTTATCCCCATCTTCGTGGATTTGTCTGTTTTTGGTCTTTGATGTTGGTGACCTTCAGATGGGGTTTTGGTGTGGACATCCTTTTTGTTGATATTGATACTATTCCTTTCTGTTTGTTAGTTTTCCTTCTAACAGGCCCCTCTGCTGCAGGTCTGCTGGCGTTTGCTGGAGGTCCACTCCAGACCCTGTTTGCCTGGGTATCAACAGTGGAGGCTGCAGAACAGCAAAGACTGCTGCCTGTTCTTTGCACTGGAAGCTGCATCCCAGAGGGGCACCTGCCAGATGCTAGCTGGAGCTCTCCTGAACGAGGTGTCTATTGACCCATGCTGGGAGGTGTCTCCCAGTCAGAAGACACGGGGGTCAGGGACCCACTTGAGGAGGCAGTCTGTTCCCTAGCAGAGCTCAAGTGTTCTGCTGGGAGATCTACTGCTCTCTTCAGAGCTGGCAGGCAGGAATTTTTAAGTATGCTGAAGCTGCGCCCACAGCTGTCCCTTTCCCCAGGGGCCTATCGGTGGGTGGGGGCTCCGTCATAACATTAGGAGAAATACCTAATGTAGATGATGGGTTGATGGGTGCAGCAAACCACCATGGCATGTATATACCTATATAACAAACCTGTACGTTCTGCACATGTATCCCAGAACTTAAAGTATAATAATAATAAAAAAAAAGAAAATCAATATACCAAAGGGATATCTGCACTCCCATGTTTATTGCAGCATTATTCACAATAGCCAGTATATGGAATCAACCAATTTCCCATAAACAGATGAATGAACAAAAATAAAGGTACATATATACAATGGAGTACTATTCAGCCACAAAAAAGAACAAAATCTTGTCATTTGCAACAACATGGATGGAAATGGAGGCCATCAAATCAAATAACCCAAACACAGAAAGATAAATATTGTATATATCACTCATATATAGGAGGTAAAAACTTGGATCTCATGAATGTAGAGAGAAGATCAGTGGTTGCCAAAAGTGTTGAAGGGGAAGCAGGGAGTTTGGGGATGAGTGGAAACAAATAATAATAATATTAGTAATAATAATAATCAGGTATCAATATTGGTACATTAGTTATGACAAATGTACTACAGTAATATAACATATTCATAATGGAGAAAATAAGTGTGGAGTACATGGAAACATTCTGTACTACTGTCACAATTTTCCTATAAATCTAAAACAATTTAAAAACTAAATTAAAAAGAAAAAACAAACTGTGAGCTATAGTATAAACAAAACCGCCTGCTGGACTCCAGAATGCTACCTCTAGTATAGCATGACCACTGAGAAAAATAGGAACTGTCTTGGTCTTCCTCAGAGTCATCATGAGCTTAAACACTACAGAGTGGGTACTGCTGAGTACCTGAGTCAGGAGAGACAAATAAAACCCTTTTGGAGAAGCCCCACCCACTGCCGCATTGAGACCAAGTAGGAATCCAGTGATCTGAAGGTGAGCAGGTAGGCGGGAAATGTATTTTAGGACAATAGTGCATAGCAGTTAAGGAGACTACTTCTAGAGTCGTTCATATGTGAAAGGAAGCTGCCTTTTGGGTCTTGTGAAGTACTTTGTGGAGGTACTGATCAATGGGGAATTATACCTGGCATCTGGCAGTATGTACTTTGAGGTTTACAAACAGAAATAAAGGCTACAAACTTTTTAATTAAAATTCTATAGAATGCAAAATGATGGATCTAAAGAAGACCATTCCCACACTAGGATTACTGAGCTAAAATATAGCTCTGCCTAGATTGTTCACTTGGAGGGGAAAGAAAAGATAATCCAGGATAAACTATATGTGAATCAGAGAGAATTCACACTTTTTATGAAATTATTTTTTCTGGGATACACCCAGGATAAATGCATAGTGGGGAAACAGCCTAGTGAATGGAGAAAGAAAAAACCTGGCACAGGAAAAGTAATCGTCCTCATTTTGGGGGGATTATGTCCTCCTTAGAGAAGTCAGTCATATAAAACACAACCCAGGGGAAAGCCCAGCTTAAAATCTTTGGTCTGGTCTTATATGCACTCTGGGATGACAGCCAGATTGTTTTACATCAATCGACTATGTCAAGTTGAAGTGGGCCTGTGAATGGCTTGAGACTAACAGGAAGTATTTTATTAACCCATAACTAGGGTATATTTGTACAGTGCCCTATAATTATCTTTCTGGGAAAAAAAAACACGACTTCACATACTTTATTTCACTTTGATCTTGATCCTTTGAACTCTAAGATGTAAGAAAAGCATCTTTTATAATATTAATTACAAAAAGATAAGAAAACTGAGAAGGCAAGAGATTTAATAATTAGTTTAAAGTAACACAAACAGAAGTTATGAACACAGATTTTGACTGGGTTCTTGACTTTCTGCCCAATGCTCTTTTTACTCTGCCATACTGCCTCTCATATACTTCCTAGAACCTGACCCTGATTGACTTGGCACACATCCCAAGCTGTCCTAAAGTTTCAGAGAAAATAGTTCAGGTGAGCACACAATTCAGTCAGTAGTGATCCTTTATGTAATTGGAACTGAAATAGCAGGGAAATCATCTAGGCTATAGACATAAAATGACACCTGATTGTTTCCTTCTCACAGCACTACTTGTTTTGTGAAAGAGCTCATGGCATCTTTTTCCTGTTGAGAACATTTTGAGGGCAATAGTCTGGTGATTTGTCACAAGGACCTGAGTAAGATGTACTTTCAACCAGAAATGTCAGTTATATAAAACCTTTTTTGTACTGTCACACCCCCTTACTGAGTTACAGAACAAACTATATAATCTCTCAGATTCCTAATCAGGAGACTTGGCCTCAGGAAGACTTAGCCAAGCCAGGATATTTTATTCAGCATTTGAGTAATTGATCAATTAGACACCAGTTATCCGGCTCCTACTATATTCATGGGTTTTTGCTTAATTTATCCTCACCCTATAAACAGACATTTGCTATCATGGAGGACAAGGGTTAGGGAGATAGTCAGAGGAGACACGGACCCTGTAAATGGAGGTAGTGCAAATCATTCCAATTACCAAATGATTCCAGACCTCTTTTTTTCTCTGTCAAATGAGGGAAACAGTCTAGACATCCAAGTCAGCCATACTTTGGGGAATGATGCTTAAGTACAGAAGGAAAGCAGAAGAATCAGCCTCAGCATTTGGAGTAAAACAAAGTTTAAAAACAAGCCCAAGTCTGGAGAGATATTAGGTCTTTTTATTGTCGTTGTTCTTCAAGTATTTATTTGCAGATATTTGAAACGTTACATATGAACACCCCAGACAGCAAAACTATGTCTAACTACCCAAATGATTTGAACTACTTAAAACACGGATGCAGCTGGAAACCATCATTCTTAGCAAACTATCACAAGAACAG
>NC_045445.1:31837983-31882764 GCF_002776525.5 Piliocolobus tephrosceles | reverse complement strand
TTGCATTGGGAGTTATACCTGATATAAATGATGAATTGTTGGGTGCTGACGAGTTGATGGGTGCAGCACACCAACATGGCACAAGTATACATATGTAACAAAACTGCACGTTATGCATATGTACCCTAGAACTTAAAGTATAATAATAATTTTAAAAAAACACTATAGTAAAGGGAAACAGTTTAATACCAACATGTAAGGATTTTTCCCTCTTTAACCAACTGTTTCAGCATCACGTAAGGTAGCCAGCATAGTACTAGATTAAAAACACATGTGGCTCTGGCTGGAAGAATTGTGATGATTTTGAAATATATTTTAAGTTACTTATGTTTTCAAATTTTGGTCAATGAAAATGTATTACTTCTGTAATTTTTAACGTAAAATAATAAATATCTTATAAAATTTGATATCAGAAGATTTGGAAAATCTTAAAAGATCATCAAAAGATCTTTTGCTCATTATCCCTGTTTTAAAGCATACTTGGAGCCAAATTTACTAAACTAGTAGCCCTCTGGTTTACAAAGCACTTCATTACTTAAACCCCTTTATTTTACAGATGAAGCAACAAAAACCCAGGTTGGATAAAGATCTTCCTTGCTGGCAGGGCACATAGCCAATTGGTGGCAGAGACTAAGAAGGACCACTAAAACTTGACATAATCATCATTTCATCTTTTTTCCACTCTCCCTGCCTCTGCAGCCCACTTCCCAGCACCTTCCTTCCTGTGATGCTATTTTCCTCAGGGTCCATTTTTGAAGAATTCTACTATAGATGAGTTGTTCAAAATTACTATAGCCCTGGGAATGCATTGTTTGGAAAAAGTTCTATGCATCAGCCACATCTATGTACATATTATATTAGTCCTTTCTCTCACTGCTATAAAGAAATAACTGAGAATTAGAAATTTATAAAGAAAAGAAGTTTAATTGACTTACAGTTCTGCAGGCTGTACAGGAAGCATAGCAGCTTCTAGGGAGGCCTCGGGAATATTTAAATCATGGCAGAAGGTGAAGGGGAAGCAAGCACATCTTCATGTCTGGAGCTGGAGGAAGAGAGAGGGAGGAGGTGCTACACACTTTTAAATAACCAGATCTCATGAGAAATCTGTTATAAGAACAGTACTAGAGACATGGTGTTAAATTATTCATGAAGGATCAACCCCTATAATCCAATCACCTCCCACCACACCGCATCTCCAACATTGGGGAGTACAATTCAACATGAGATTTGGGTGGGAACACAGATACAAACCACATCACTTATGCAGCTTATGTTACACATTGTAAAGGCAAAGGCACCTTTCCCTGCCTCAGAAAAACACACACTGAGAAACTGCCCTCATCATTCTGTCACAGTGCCTGAAATACCCATCTAGTCATGCCTGTAGAGTCATAGATGAAATGTTCAATCAATCATCTAAAAGAAGAGCATAGAGAACAAACCATGTGATAGGGACTACCTGTAGGATATGGGAATTCAGAGACAAAGAAGCTTTGCCTCTTTCCCTTGAGGAGCTGAAATAATAGCTGTGAAGGAAAGCAAATAAACAGACTATTAAAAATTGTAATAAAGAAATAGGCCTTATAAGAAAGAAAAGTAAGGGCACCTAATTCCGTGGGGGATACCTCCAGAGCTTCTTGGAGGATGTAACATATAAACTATATCTCAAAAATGAATAGGGAAGTAAAATGGGGAAAGTTGAGAGACATATCCTTAGTGGAGGAAACAAAGGCTCAGACACATTAAAGCATGCTATTTATTGAGAAACTGGAAGTAGTTCAGCACAGCTAAGGAAAGACATGACATAATGAAGTAATGAGAGATGAGAATGGAAAGGTAAACAGGGGCAAGCAAGCAGGACCTTATACATGAGAACTTTACCAAGCATAGTTACTCCTCCTTTCCTAATTTAGCTTGAAATCAAAGAGGAGACCACTCATAATGTCAGCATGACTCAACCTTAGAGCCACCCTGCCCCGAATAGCTGCATTCTCAGTTACATATTGGATTAATTACTTAGAAAGCCAGCAACTTTCAGCAAAAAATGTAGTCTCTCCCACGCAGAACATAAATTCATCCCATGAGATAAAATGGAGCACCATTTGGGCACAGATATTTAAGCTATGTGTTTACTCTCCAACCCTAATTAGCAATCAGCAGGGCATAACCAGCTCTAGAGCTTCTGCTAGCCCCCTTTCAGTCATTAACACTGCCTTTGGGCAGTAGTGGGACTGAAAATAATACTATCTAAATGATTATTTAATTGAGACTTCCATCTGGAAGCTCTATAAAAACTGCAAAGGGTTAGCAATTGCAGGAAGGAAGAAAAGAGCTGAGCTTCCTAATGAGCTAAAGGTAGCCCACATTTGAGAGAAATGGTGTGCCAGAGATCAGGGAAACTGCCAATGAATGATTTGAATGAGGGCATTTTCTACCTTAATTAACTAAGGAAGACTATGGCATAAGCACAATGTTTTATATTGCTTGCCACTCATTCATTTGTAATACATTTTAAGAAAATATCTCCATCTTCTAATAGAGTGCTTCAGAAAAGCAATGAATGGTAATTGAGTGCTTAAAAGTGACTGGACTGGTGCCACTCACAAATGGTCACTGTTTGAGGTGCCATGGCAAAAGTGGGACCTGAAACCAACTTTTTTAGTTACTCACTAAGTAACCTTGGGAAAGTTTCAGAGAATCTCTATAATCCTTTGTTTCTTCATCTATGAAAGTTTGAAATGATTTTAAAAAGAGATGATAAATATTACAATGTTAAAAATAAATATACAATGTGTTGATGAGAGTCTGGATATAAGTGAATCATTGAATGAATCATAGAACTTGAGAGCTGGAGGGATCTTAATGTTCATCAATTCAACCCACTCCTTTTACTCCGTATAGGGGTAAGAAATTTGACTCCATAGAGGGAAAGTGACTTGCCCAATGTCAGTTTTCGCTGAGAACCACCTCTCATTCACCTTTAACTCCCACTCCTACTAATCACATGGCTTCCTGTCAGTGAGATTATAAAAGGGATAGGTAAGACAAATTTAGTAAGAGAAAAATGAGGCAGAGAAGGCAGATTTTCTAAACCTGGACAACAGAGAGCAGTGGTAGCAATTAGAAATAATGTTGGTATTCATTGCTACTTAATAACAGTGTAGAAACCTAAGAATATCAGAACTTTGACGCAGACTACCTCCAACTCTTCCCTAAAAGATTCAGATGCAAGGAACAGTGAAAATGGAAGACAAATAATATTTGCTGGGGTTTTGACCACAAATTCCACTTGAGAAAGTTCTAGTGAATTGTATTAGACCACATGGAATACTTCCTTTTTCCATGATAGTTAAGTTTTGACTAAATCTGACTGTATGTCCTGCTCTATAGAATTTCATCACTTCCTAACACCTCTATTGCTACCACTCTGGTTGAAGCCACTATCTCCTCTCACCGGATTTATTGCAGTAGCCTCCTAAGTGGTCTCCATGCTTCCTCCCTTGCCTTCTATGATCCTTTTAATACGGTCAGTGATTCTGTTAAAATGTAAGCCAGATTATGTCGTGTTGCTACTTAAATCCCTCCAAACTCATCCCAGTGGCCTTCAAGGCATTACATAATAATCTTTTTCCCTGTTATCTTTCTTCATTTCTTTCTTGTTACTCTCTACCTGAATCATTGTAACAGTCACAGTGATTTCTGTGTTTGAACTCTAGGTCTTTTCATTTATTTACTATGTCAGAAATGTTATTTCCCCAGACATCTACTTTCTTCCAAGAATCTGTATTCAAATGTCACTTAAAGATGTCTTTTTTGATCTATATAAAAATAGCAACACTCACCTACTCTGTCCCATCCCCAGAATTCCCTTACTATGCTTTACTTTTCTTCATTTTACTTCTTATCATCTTTCCATCTTCTGCACTTGGATGTAAGGACCTAAGTTCAAAAACTTGGGTGTTTTTGTTTTGTTTTGTTCACTAATGTATCCTAGTGCCTAAAACAAGATCTGACAAATAGTAGATACTCAGTAAATATTTGTTGAATGTATTAATGATTGAGCAAACACTTAAAAATATCAGTTATGTTTATGTGACAAGCACTGTACTAAGTGCTTCAAATTACTTGTCTCAATTGTTACAAACAAAAACAACATTAGGAACCTACCATTGATTATTTCATTTATGGATGAGCAACCTGAGAGGATAAGTAATTTGTCAAAGGCCACAGAGCTAGTTGTAGCACAGCTAGGATTCATTAAAATCCAAGTATGGCTGACTCCCAAAGCCCATGTGCTTAACTACCATAAAATATTGCCTCCATAGTTCAAATCTGAACTTCATTTACCTGCCCTTCTTTTCTCTCTCCTTCTTATTTCTCTTATTTCTCCTGTTTCATAGGAATAATTGACTTTGTGTATACACCACTAACCAGGAAAAAGTTCTTTCCTTGCCTACAGAATATCAGTCCAGCAAGTGATGGAATTTCAAGCAGGATATCATCTGGTTTCAGCAAATAACCCTGAATGCTGATGAGTTAGCACTGGAAAAGTATACAAATGCTGGGAGTATGCAACACACAGCGGCCTGCCGGATAGGTGGGCCTCATGTGACTTTGGTATTTATTTGAAGCTTAGCATATCAGAGGGCTTTTGAATGTCCCAAGAATTGGAACACAAACAGCCACAGAAAGCACTGAGTTGATTTTTGGTCAAAAATTTCACATCTGTATGTCAAGCTGTCACCTCAATTAACATAATACTTGTGTCAGTTCGTGTGTCTGTTAACAGTGGTATTTTCTTGAGAAATAAGGCAGGCAAAAAATTAGCTAGCCTCAACTGGCCACCTGTAGACTCTTGGAAGAAGATGTGAATTTTGAGTCTGGAGCTTTATCAAAAGCATTGGGTGGTCATGAGATGGCTGTTTCACACCATAGTAATTGAAATGGTTTGGTTGTGTGCCCATCCAAATTTCATCTTGAATTGTAATCCCATAATCCCTACATGTTGTGGACAAGACCTGGTGAAAGGTAACTAAATCATGGGGGTGGTTTTCCCCATGCCGATCTCATGATAATGAGCGAGTCATCATGAGATCTGATGGCTTTATAAGCATATGGCATTTCACCTGCTGACACTCATTCTCTCTCCTGCTGCCCTATGAAGAGGCACCTTCTGCCATGATGGTAAGTTTCCTGAGGCCTCCCCAGCCATGCTTAACTGTGAGTCAATTAAACCTCTTTCCTTTACAAATTATCCAGCCTCAGGCAGTTATTTATAGCAGTATGAAAACAGACAAATACAGTAAAAGGTACCTCTATTCATGGATCCTGCCCTGGACAGTATTCAAAGTTCTTTAATCTGTATTATCTCAGCTTAATCTTTCAACAACTGCTTTAGGAATGAAGATGAAGGAATCGAGTTGCTGAGTATGACAGCTAATACGTGGTATCGCCTGGATTAGAACCAAGATCTTCTAATTCTCAGTCCAGTGTTCTTCTTATCAAACAACTTTTCTGGTACTTTGTACAATTTTTGCATTAATGATACACTGATTTTTGGTATATTCAAATTTTATAACAAAGTATTATGAGTTTGTTCAATAGACGTGATATGTGTAACTTTTTTTTTTTTTTTTTTTGAGACAGAGTCTCACTTTGTTGCTCAGGCTGGAGTGCAGTGGCACAATCTTGGCTCACTGCAACCTCTGACTCCCAGGTTCAAGCAATTCTCCTACCTCAACCTACCAAGTAGCTGGGACTACAAGCACATGCCTCCACCCTGGGCTAATTTTTGTAGTTTTAGTAGAGACAGGGTTTTGCCCTGTTGGCCAGGCTGGTCTCGAACTCCTGTCCTCAGGTGATCCACCTGCCTCGGCCTCTCAAAGTGCTGGGATTACAGGAGTGAGCCACTGCACCCGGCCAGTATCTCTTTTTAAAAAAATGTTTGTTGGTGCATAGCAGGTGTATATATTTATGGAGTACATGATTGATACAGTCATACAATGCATAATAATCTCATCAGAGTAAATGGGGTATCCATCAACTCAAGGATTTATTCTTTATTTGTGTTACAATCAAATTATACTCTTAATTTTTTTAAATGTAGAATAAATTATTTTTGACTAAAATCACCCCATTGTGCTAGCAAATACTAGGCCTTATTCATCCTATCTAAATATATTTTTGTATCTATTAGCCATTCTTATTTCCCTAGGCCCTGAAAACCCTTCCAGTTCCAACTATGTTGTTGCAAATGATGGAATCTTATTCTATTTTATGGCTGAGTGGTACTCCATTGTGTATATGTGCCACAATTTTTCTTTTTTTAAGAGACAGCGTCTCACTCTGTTGCCCAGGCTAAATGCAGTGGAGTGATTATAGCTCACTGCAGCCTTGAACTCCTGGGCTCAAGTGATCCTCCTGCCTCAGCCTCCCAAAGTTCTGGGAATACAGGTGTGAGCCATTGCACCCCACCCAGCCCACATTTTTTTTTAACCATTCATCTGTCGATAGACACGTAAGTAGCTTTCAAATTTCGGCTATTGTGAATACTGCTGTAATAAACATGGTAGTGCAGGTATCTCTTCAATACACTGAATTCTTTTATTTGGGGTATGTGCTTAGCAGTGGAATTGTTGGATCACATGAAAGTTTCTATTTTTAGTTTCTTGAGGAACCTCCATACTGTTCTCTATAAGGTTTGTACTAATTTACATTCTCACAAACAGTGCATGAGAGTTCCCTTTTCCCACATCCTCACTAGCATTTATTATCACCCATCTTTTGGATAAAAGTCATTTTAACTGGAGTGAGACATCTCATTGAAATTTTGATTTGCATGTCTCTGATAATGATGTCAAGCATCTTTTCATATACCCATTTGCTATTTGTACGTCTTCTTTTGAGAAACATCTATTCAGATGTTTTACCTATCTTTAATCAGAGTCTTAGATTATTTTCCTATTGATTGTTTGAGGTACTTATATGTTTTGGCTATTAATCACTGACAGATAGATTAAAAATATCTTCTCCCATTCTGTGGGTTGTCTCCTCACTTTGTTGATTCCTTCACTGTAAAGAAGGTTGTTAACCTGATGTGATCCCATTTGTCCATTTGTGCTTTGATTGTGTGTGTACAATCAAGAAATCTTTGCCTAGACCAATGTCCTGGAGAGCTTCCCCAATATTTTATGTAAGTAGTTTCAAGTTTGAGGTCTTAGATTTAAGTATTTAATAAATTTTTACTTGATTTTTGTATATAGTGAGAGACAGAGGTCAAGCTTCATTCTCCTGTATACGGATATACATTTTTTCAGCACCATTTATTGAATAGACCGTCCTTTCCCCAATATATTTTCTATGTCCTTTGTAGAAAATGAGTTTACTGCAGATCTATGGATTTGTTTCTGGTTTCTGTATTCAGTTCCATTGGTCTACATATCTGTTTTTATTGCAGTACCATGCTGTTTTGATTTCTATAGCTGTTGTAGTATGATTTGAAGTCTGGTAGTGATTCCTCCAGTTTTGTTCCTTTTGCTCAGGATAGGTTTGACTACTTTAGGTCTTTTGTGGTTCCACATAAATTTTAGGATTGTTTTTTCTATTTCTGTGAAGAATGTCATTGGTATTTTTATATAAATTGCATTGAATCTATAGATTTCTTTGGGTAGCATGGAAATTTTAACAATATTGATTCTTCTAATACATGAACACAGAATACCTTTCCACTTTTTGGGTTCTCTTCAATTTCTTGCAACAATATTTATCATTTTCATTGTGTAGATTTTTCCCTTCTTTGGTTAAGTTTATTCCTAGGTACTTTATATTATTTGTAACTATTGTAAATGTGGTTAAATTCTTGATTTCTTTTAAACTATTGTTATATAGAAATGCTACTGATTATTTTATGTATCCTGAAGCTTTACTGAATTGGTTTATCAGTTCTAATGCTTTTTTGGTGTAGTCTTTAGAATTTTCCAAATATAAGATCATATAATCTGTAACAAGGATAATTTGACTTCTTCCCTTCTAATCTGGACACCCTTTCTTTCTTTCTCTTGCCTGACTGTGCTAGCTAGTACTTCCAGTACTATGCTGAATAAGAATGGTAAGAGTAGGAATCATTGTCTTGTACCAGATCTTAGAGGAACAGCTTTTGGTTTCTCCCATTCAGTATGATACCAGCTGTGGGTTTATCATATAGGACTTTTATTGTTTTGAGTGATGTCCCTTCTTTACCCAGATTTTTCAGGGTTATCAAATTATTTTTCAGCATCAATTGAAATGGTCATATTGATTTTGTCCTTCATTCTGTTGATACAATGTATCACACGGATTGATTTGTATATGTTGAACCATTGTTGCATTGCTGAGATAAATTCCACTTGTTCATGATGAATGATCTTAATGTGTTGAATTCAGGATGCTAGTATTTTGTTGAGGCTTTTATCACCAGAGTTCATCCATGATATTTGCCTGTAGTTTTTTCTTTCTTTTTTTTTTTTTTTTTTTAATGTGTCTGTCTGGCTTTGGTATCAGGGTAACACTGGCCTTATAGAATGAGTTTGAATGTAGTCCCTTCTCCTCTATTTTTTGGAATACTTTTAGTATGATTGGTATCAGTTCTTCTTTAAAGGATTGGTAGAATTCAGCAGGGAAGCCATTGGGTCCTGGGCTTTTGTTCACTGGGAGAATTTTTGTTATGGCTTTCATCTCATTACTTGTTATTGACTTGTTCAGGTTTTGGGTTTCTTCAAGGTTCAGTGTTGATAGGTTGTATGTGTCTAAGAATGTATCCATTTCTTCTAAGTTTTTCAATTTATTGGCATATGTTCACTCTTTCAAGCTTCTAATGATCCTCTGAATTTCTGTGGTGTTAGTTTTAATGTCTCATTTTTTTCCTCTAATTTAATTTATTTATGTCTTCTCTGCAGTTTTCATAGTTAGTTGGGATAAAGGTTTGTGAATTTTGTTTACCTTTTCAAAAAACCAATTTTTCATTTTGTTTTTTTTTTTTGTTTTTTGTGTTTCAATTTATTTCTGCTCTGATTTTTATTATTTCTTTTCTTCTACTAATTTATGATTTGGTTTGCTCTTGCTTTTCTAGTTCTTTAAGATACATTTGTGGATATTTCTTTGAAATTTTTTACTTTTTTGATGTAGATGTTTACTGCTATAAACTTCCTCTTAGTACTTGCTTTGCTGCAATCCATAGGCTTTGGTACACTGTGTTTCCATTTTCATTTGTTTCAATAAATTTTTTAATTTCTTAATTTTTTCCTTGACCCTCTAGTCATTTAGGAAAATATTTTTTAATTTCTATGTGTTTGTCTAGTTTCCAAAATTCCTTGTTATTCATTTTGCATTTTATTCCATTGTGTTCAGATAAGACACTTGATATGATGTCAATTTTTAAAAATTATTTAAGACCTGATTTGTGGCCTAAAATATGGCCTATTTTTGAGAATGAGCCACGTGCTCAGGACAAGAATGTGTATTCTGCAACTGTTGGATGAACTGTTCTGTAAATATCTATTAGATCCATATTGTCTATAGTGAAGATTAAATTCAATGTTATTGTTGATTTTCTGTCTGAAAGATCTGTCCAGTGCTGAAAGTGGTGTGTTGAAGTCTCCAGCTATTATAGTATTGGGACTTATCTCTCTTAGCTCTAATAATATCTGCTTTATACATCTGGGTGTTCCAGTGTTGGGCATATGTATATTTAAAATTGTTATAGTCTCTTGCTGAATTGATCCTTTTATCATTATATAATGACCTTCTTTATCTCTTCTTACAGTTTTTGTTTTAAATCTATTTTGTCTGATATAACTATTCCTGCCCTTTTATGGTTTTCATTTTCATGGAAACTCTTTTTCCATCCCTGTGTTTTCAGTCTACGTGTCTTTATCAGGTGAAGAGTGTTTCTTAGAGACAACAGATTGTTAGGTATTATCTTTTTATCCATTCAGCCACTCAATGTCTTTTGATTGGAGAGTTTAGTCCATTTACATTCTACGTTATTCTTGAAAAGTAAGGACTTACTTCTGCCATTTTGTTATTTGTTTTCTTGTTGTTTTGTGGTCTTATCTTCCTTCTTTCCTTCCTTCCTGTCTTTCTTTCAGTGAAAGTGATTTTCTCTGGTGGTATGTTTTAATTTCTTGCTTTTTATTTTTTGAGTATCTGTTCTATATTTTTGATTTGAAGTTACCATGAAGCTTGAAAATAATATCTTATAACCCACTATTTTAAGCTGGTGACAACACTGATGGCAAAAACAAAGTAACAAAAAGGAATGAAAGACTAATAAAAATCATACACTTTAATTCCTTCCTTTGCTTTTTAACTATTACCACAGTGGGTTTTGTACCTTCAAGTGATTTCCTATCGCTAAGGTCCTTATCTTTCATATTGAAGAACTGTGTTTAGCATTTCTTGTAGAACAGGTCTGTTGTTGAAATCCCCCAGTTTTTGTTTGGGAAAGTCTTTAATTCCCCTTCATGCTTAAAGAATATTTTTACTGGATATATTATTCTAGTATAAATGTTTTCTTCTATAAACGTTTCTTGCCACTCTCTCCATAAAGTTTCCACTAGTAGGTCTCCTCCCAGATGTATTGGAGCTTCATTGTATTTTCTTTTATCTTGCTGCTTTTAGGATCCTTTCTTTATCCTTCACTTATGAGAGTTTAACTGATTATTAAATATATTGAGGTGGTATTATTTGGGTTAAAGTTGCTTGGCATTCTATAACTTCTTGTACTTGAATATTTATATCTTTTATTAAATTTGGAAAGTTCTCTGTTACTATCCCTTATCCCTTCGAATAAACTTTCTACCTCAATCTTTCTCTCTCTCTCTCCCCCTCTCTCTCTCTGACACTTTCCTTCCTCTTTAAGGCCAGTAACTGTTACATTTGCCATTTTGAGGCTATTTTCTACATCTAGTAAATGCACTTCATTCTTTTTTCTCTTGTCTCTGCTGATAGTATTTTCAAATCATCTTTAAGCTCACTAATTCTTTCTTCTACTTGGTCAATTCTGCTGTTAAAAGACTGATGCATTCTTTTGTATGTGAATTGCATTTTTTCAGCTCCAAAATTTCTGTTTGATTCTTATTAGTTATTTCAATTTATTTGTTAAATTTATTGGATATGATTCTCAATATCTTGTTTGTGTTATCTTGGATATCATTGAGCTTTCTCAAACAGATATGTTGAATTCTCTGTCTGAAATATCACGTATCTTTGTCTCTCTGTGGTTGATCATTGGTGCCTTATTTAGTTTTTTTGGTGAGGTCATGTTTTTCTGGATAGTCTTGATACTTGTGGATGTTTGTCAGTGTCTGGACATTGAAGAGTTAAGTACTTATTGTAGTCTTTACAGTCTGAGCTTGTTCATACTTATCCATCTTGGGAAAGCTTTCCAGGTATTCAAAAAGACTTGAGTGTTGTGATCTAAGACTGGTCACTGCAGGCATATCTGCTTTAGGAGGTATCCTAAGTCCAATAGTGCTGTGGCTCTTTAGACCCATAGAGGTACCACTCGTCCTAGGTAAGATCCAGAAGAATTCCATGTATTATCAAGCAGAGACTCTTGTTCTGTTACTTTTCCCCAAATAAATGGAGTCTCTCTCTCTCTGTGCTGAGCTGCCTGGATCTGGGTGATAAATGACACAAGCACTCCTTTGTCCGTCACCACTGGGACTTTGCTGGGTCAGACCTGGAGCCAGTACAGCACTGTGTCTCACCGAAGGTGTGCAGTGATCACTGCTTGGCTACCACTTATGTTAACTCAAGGTTCATGGGCTCTATAATCAGCAGGTGGCAAATCCAGTCACATTTGTGTCCTTCTTATCAGAGCAGTGAGCTCCCTACAGACCAGGGCAGGGTCTGGGGATGCTGCTTTGGGTAGCGCTGATGGAAACCAACAAATTATATCTTATGTGGAACATATTAAAAGGAGTCTTTAAAGGCAATATATTATTTGTAAATACCACAAAAAAAGAGAACGGAAAAGACACACAAAAAAGATTTGGCCTTGTAATGTACTTCAGTATGATACCCAGAAATGAGGAACTGGTTTCCTAGAGAGCTAATGAGCTACTAAATGTAGGCTGTAAACTGCAAATAATGCCAATCAGGAATGTTAATGGAAAACTATGCTGCATGCTGCTTTTCTCATTCTTTCCCTGAGTTAAAAGTTTTTAAATTACACACGCACACAAACACACGTATGAAAATACTAAAGAATTTTGTAAGAAAACACTAAAACCTCTAGTGTTGTAAGTGAAAAAAGGAATATTTCAGCTTTTATCTTAATTCTTTACATGTTCTATGTTAGTTATAATAATTTGGTCAATAATTACTTTTAGTGAAGTAAAAACGAAACAACTGTTCATTGATATTCATGTAAAGAAACACTTTTAGAACATTTTCAGTAACACATTTCTAGAGTGCAATCTTTTCACTCTGCTTTTGCAATACATATGGAATCTTATTCTGAAATCAAATGTGTTTACAATGAATTAGGAGAGGTTAAGAGAAATGGTAGTACTAATCACACCAATTCCAAGACTCTTTCCTACTTATCCATCGTGTCTAAATGTCTTTGAAATTGGAACTTTTACAAAGGAATGTAATTTTTCTTTTTAGTTTCAAACAGATATAACTTCTGTAAAGTTTCTCATAACCTAGTAAGGATGATTGCTGTTAGCAAAGTACACCTTCTAGAGCTGAGCGGATGGATAGGTTTCTTTCTATATGGCAATTTCAACTGTTATGTGGTGGTTGCTTAGGCATTGCTAAGAATTTTAATGCTGTTTCCAGGTGCCACCAAAAGGAATCTCATAATTAATTTATCATGTCCATGGCTAAAGGAGAAGATAAATAGTATCACAGGTGTCAAATATTACCATCTCTTCTCTAGAGAGTAGTTTTATGATTAAAACTTGTGTAACTGCTGCTAGTGGAGAGTAGTAGTTTCTGATGGAGTAGTAGTATAGTCAACTATTTGACTCTCCTCAGTTGTACATAAGTATGGGGTATGGAAAATAAATCATTGGTCTCTTATAAAAAAAGATAACACATATTGCTATCTAAGTTTCATAATCCTTAAGGAAAACTCTGACTAGAGCAAGATTAAAAGAAATAAAAAATCTGGGGATAAGGAAATTCACCAGTCTTGTTAAAGTTGGCTGCTTTGACCCAGCCATCCCATTACTGGGTATATACCCAAAGGATTACTAATCATGCTGCTATAAAGAAACATGCACACATATGTTTATTGTGGCACTATTCACAATAACAAAGACTTGGAACCAACCCAAATGTCCATCAATGATAGACTGGATTAAGAAAATGTGGCACATATACACCATGGAATACTACGCAGCCATAAAAACGATGAGTTCATGTCCTTTGTAGGAACATGGATGAAGCTGGAAACCATCATTTTCAGCAAACTACCACACGGACAGAAAACAAAACACCTGTTTCCTCTATTAGAATTACAGTCAGTTGGACACAGGGTGGGGAACATCACAGACTGGGGCCTGTCGTGGGGTGGGGGGAGCGGGGAGGGATGGCATTAGGAGAGATACCTAACGTAAATGACGTGTTAATGGGTGCAGCACACCAACATGGCACATGTATACATATGTAACAAACCTGCACGTTGTGCACATATACCCTAGAACTTAAAGTATAATAATAATAATAATAATAAAATTGGCTGCTTTGATATACTTCTTAGCTAAATCTTGATTTTTTTGAACTTAAAGATGCTAATTTTTCCATTTTTAATTTTTGTGGGAATGTAATACTTGTATACTTACTTACAGGGTACGTGAGATGTTTTGATACAGACATGTGATGTAAAATAATCACATTATAGCCATCACCTCAAGCACTTATCCTTCATGTTACAAACAATCCAATTACACTCATCATTACTTTTAAATGAACGATTAAGTTATTGACTATAGTCACCATTTTATGCTCTCAAATAGTAGGTCTTCTTATTCTTTCTATTTTTTTTTTTTTTTGTACCCATCTTCTAATATTCTTCTAGACTCTCTAAAGAGGGCTCTGGGCCTACCCACTTCTGTGACAGAAAAAGCTAGCAGTTTATAGCTTTTATGCTGAAGTTCCACATCTACCATCTTCCACTGCAGATTATTAATTGAGAAACTTGTGTCTTGCCTGACTCCTCCCCTTGCCCTTAGATAATTATTTCTCATTATGGGGATTTTTAGTAAAATCTTAAACTGTTTTTCTTAATCTGTCTTTTTTCCAGGTTGGGAACATGCCAAAAAGAGGAATTATACTGATTTTTTTTTCCTCAGGATTCTCAAGATCTTATAAATCTCACTCTCCAATGTGATTATGGTCACCCAGGAAACAAAATTACTGATATTGTTTACCTTCTACTCACTCCTCTCTAACTAACCCTGTCTCAAAACTTATTACTTTACTCTGTCTAGTGAATACCTCATATACAAAGAAAATATATTTTAACCTAACACTGCTTTCTCACAATATTTCTTCCTATAAATGCCAAATTATTCCCTAAAGAAGAATTACCACTTGCATTTATTTTTAATACTTGCAATATCCATTTTAAGTACATTAACCATTTTAATATTTAATGATATTATTTTCTTTCCAACATAAATACAGCTAGCACTAAGAAACTGTGTCCTTGTCAACACAAATGGACATTCATTACCTGCTTTTGTCCTCCCTGATGCGTCCCTTTTAAACCCTATGGAACCTAAGCCACCACAGCCTAGGTTGAAATGAATACTACTGCAATGCAATATAAAAATTGCCTGATGTTTCACTTCCTTCTCTGGATTACCAAAATGTTTTATATATAATTTTAGCATACGGGGTTGCTAAGAAAAAAATTATAAATGTCAAATTATATTGTAATTTATCCTTAATGTAGTTACCACTCAATTAAGAATATTATGTAATTAAAAATTATTCTGATTGGATCCTAATATATTGGGAATCAATGTGTATTATACCTTGTCTATTCAAATAAGAGGCCTAATGTTCTTGGGTAAGTCTGCTTTGCTTAAGGTAGATTTCATGAGAGTCATTCTCAAATCCATACTGCTATTCTTGGCCTATTGTTGACAACTCCTCCACAACCCGATTACTCCTGGTATGGGTTGCTTTCTAAGGGGCCATGCCTTTCCAATCAAAGCTAAAGGAGATTCTGAGGACATCTACATGGGTTCCAAGCAATTGGAGAAAGTCTCAAGCTATTTCTAAATAGCTAAAGAAAATATCCAGATTATTGAAGAAAATTGAGCTTGGGTCCTAAACTATCTGAAAATCTGCCTCTTTCTATACGCTTATTTGTGTTTCTTAAAGAAAAAAGTCAATTAACAAGTAGGCAGCATGTAGCAGATCTCAATGACAGGATGAAAAGTGTCATAAAGGTTACTAATAGCTATTAAAGTTGACATGTTTGCAAATTCTGCTGTTTAAAATGAATTAGTCACCTCAAGTTTATTCCCTCTTAATTGCATTGGGATATGTGACGGAAAAGCACAATTATGGCTAGAACCCAAGGAATTCTGCATTTCCTATGTCTACTGGAGGGTCTTAAGTATGACTATTATATGATCTGTGTGGCATGATGCAAGGAAGTATGAATATTATTAATTGAGGGATATAAGCCCTGACCTAAGAGTCACGAGTCCTAGGTTCAAATCCTATCTCCATTACTCATGAATGATGTGTCGTTTTCCTTCTCCAGGCTTCAGTTTCTTAATCTATGTTGTAAGAAATTACACAAGATTATTATTGGGAATTTTCTTTTTATTTTTTTCAGTTGATCTCAGGTTCACAGAACTGGATTAGTGATAAGCTTTTGTTCAACACATGCTCATGAAGAATACTGGGTGAAACCTTCATAGGGTTTACTGGTTTATTGTTGACCTATGTTTTTGGCTTTTTTAAAAATTCTGTCAAGAATATCTTTATCAAGATGAAATGAATCCATAATCCAGAAGTTAATCCATAATTCAGAAAATGGCATTTCTACATCATTGTGGCAGTAGTTTTAACTCATTTTTGAAAGTATGACTGGGCATAATTTTTTTCCAGGTGGAGAAACAAAACTTGTCAACAATCTTCATCTCTGACGTTCAAAAACATTTTCTTTTGTAGAGCTACGTAGGTACAATCCCAGGATGCAGATTGACATTCCTGGCTTAAAGTGCTTACAAACTTTGTGAAATAAATGTTCATACACAGTCTCCAATTGCTCTTCTTTCATTCTCTCTTGAATCTATTCCGGTTGGACTTTATCCCTCTGGTCTCGAAAAGGTTCCCTTTGATCTACGCCTTGCTAAATCCATTGGTTAAGTGTTGTGGATCATCTTACTCAATCCATCTCTCTCCCATTCCAGGAAAAAAAAAAAAAAAAGTGCTTGTTAGTTCCAGCCACCACACTCTGCTATTTCACTAGCTACTCATCTTCAATATCCTTTGCCAATTTCTCCTTGTGGCAGAAATGGCTAGAAGTTCATTAAACTCATTTTCCTTTACCTTGGCACACAGTTTGACTACATTTCTCAGTCTGCCTTGAAGTTCCCTGTATCCATCTAAACGAGATTTATTTTAATGGAAAATTTGCTCATAAACCTGGCCCATAAAATACTCCCACTCATGATCCTCTACATTTATCTCCCTTCCATCAGCCTGATTCCCTATGATAAAGATGAATATTGTGTCTTTGGAAGCCAGGTATTAAAAAGAGTGGAACCATGAGTTAGAAACCTTGGGGGAAAAATGTCTCTCCATCAGTAGCAACCATTTTGGAATTTATGTAAGCAAAAATATAAACTTTAAAAGAGATATTTAGTATTTGCTTCTTAGAGCAACTAGTGTTCACTTTTAACTAATGTGTGCTTTTTCTCATCACTAAACGTTACAGTGCCTCACGCATTAGTATATGCACCTCTTATAATATATATATATTTAAAGATATTTAGCATTTGCTTGTTATGGCAACTAGTGCTCACTTAACAAATGTGTACTTTATTTTTCTGATCCCTAAATGTCGCAGTGCCTGAGGCATTAGTACCTCTTATTGGATATATATTATATAATTATACTTACACGTATATAATTATATAATAATTATAATAAATGTAATTTATAGAATATGAATTATATTAGATATTGACTACATTTTTCAGTCTCCCTTGCATTTCACTGTAGCCATGTAAATAAATTTTGTTGACCTAACTATATGACAATAATGTTGAAAGGCAATTTTCTGGATTGTAAATAATATTATATAATTATATAATACATATAAATAATAATATATTTCTATATAGTTAACTTTATTACAGTTGATAATATAGTTAGCATTATAGTGATATTTATATAGAGATGGTTAGATGTTCATTTAACCCATTTTCTTTTAACTTGGTGCACAGTTTGACTACATTTCTCAAACTCCCTTGCAGTTCACTATATTCATCTAAATGAGTTTTTGTTAATGGAAAATGTGAATCATAACCCTGGCCCATAAAATACTCCCACTCATGATCCTCTAAACGTATTTTCCTTCTATCAACCTGATGCACTATGATGAAGATTAATATTGTGTCTTTGGAAGCCAGGTATAATTATCTATTATAATACTTATAATAAATATAAATAATTATTATAAATAATTGTATTTATTATAATTATATAATATATAATTATATAATATACAATAAGAGGTACATGGACTAATATATGTATATAAGAGGTATATATATTATATGCATATAAGAGGTGCATTAGTTCATATAATTATACTATATTAGTTATACTAATATTGCACTAAAAGTCATATATATTATATATAGTTATAATTATATACAGTTATGATTATAATTATATTATTATGTAATATATATAAGAGGCACATGAACTAATATATATATTCCTATAATATATATTTCTCCTTTTATGACCTCAGCCAGACTATACATTGATGACTCACAAATTTGTATCTCTAGCCTAGATTTGTCACCTAGATTTACCTGACATCTCTATTTGAATTAAAAGTTAATTTTTCCAAAATTGAGTTCCTAATCACCCTCCTAAATCCTGTTCCTCACACTATTTTTCCCATCTCAGTTATTGGCCACTGTATTTTTCAGTCACAAGGCCAATACCTTTGGCCTTAATCTTGATTTATCTTCCTTAACGTCCTCACGTCAAATTTGTCAGCGAATCCTGATGGCTTTACCTTCAAAATATATACAGAATTCAACCTCTCACCATCTCCGTAACTACTACCTTTGTCCTAAAATCATCATTTTTCACCTGGATTACTGTCGTAGTCTTCTAACTGGTCTCATGAAGTCTCATGACTTCCTCTCTTACACCTCTGCAGTGTATTTATCAGACAAGAGGGTGATACTCTTAATATGTAAATTATATATTATATATATTATATATTATATATATTATATGTTATTATTATATATATTATATGTTATAATTATATATTACTCTTTTGCTTAGAAACCACCAATACTCTCTCATTCCACCCATATCAAAATCCAAAGTTCTTACAACAGTCTATGAGGCTATTTAATCTGACCTCTGGTCTACTCTGACCTCTTCTACCAGTCTCCTTGCTTGCTTTTTTATGACCGTAATGACTTCCCCACTGTTCCCTGAACATACCAAGCCCACTCCTACTCCAAGGCCCTTTGTACTTGCTATTCTCATAGCCTAGAATTTTCTTTCCCAATATGTCTGAATAATCTCCTTACTTTCTTCAGCTCTTTTCTCAAATGCAAACTTCTCAGGCCAATCCTTACCATGCTAAATAAAATTATAAACCCCACAGCCTGCTCCATGCACGTTCTCTATCTGCTGTCTGCTTTATTTTCTTCTGCATCACTTATCGCCATCCAATATATGACACATTCTGCTTAACACTTATTTTATTTTTACATCCCACCAACTATTAATAGAATGTAAGCTCCATGAGAGCAGAACTCCTGTTCAGTACTTTATTCCCAGCACCAAGTACAAGCACATAGCAGGTTCACAATAAATATGAGTTAAACAAATGCATTTTGCATCACTGCTATCTTCAGTATTGTAATCAGTATCAAGCAGAACTTCTTCCACTATCCACAGATCCATGAGCAAATATTAAGGTAAGAAGCCATCCCCTTTGGTGTCAGTTGCTTGTGTTTCCATGGCAGCCTAGAATCCTCCAACCACTTAGCAAGGTGGCTTAAAACAGCTGTTTCCCATGCCATTGAAATTGACATCCATCACACAGCTGTGGTATTGTGCCACTCAGGCTGTGACTCAGGGGTCTGTCCCTAGGTCCGTTGGACTGGCTGTATCTATCTCCACTAACTTCTATTCAATATCCAGATAGCCTATTTGAGCCTCTGTTACTACAGTAAAGGTCAATAAATACTACCATCTTTCTGTCATGTGCAGGGGTTTTTCCTTCCTTCCTTAGCTATACCTGATTGGTTCTTACAGCAAAGTCTTGAGAGAGTGAGGAGACTCTCATTTTGTTACTTTGTTTGTTTGTTCTCATTTTCATGACTTCTATCCCTTTCTGCTGAAATGTTTAAGTCTGCATCTACTTACAGTTTTCTCTTTGGAAATTGATCACTCTCTGCTTGTGGTCTACTTTCCCCTAAAACTGTAGACAATCAGCACATTTTATCACTTTCTTGAGTACTCCATTTTGAGTATGAAATAGTCTTAGTAAATGTTTTTATAAAACAGAATAATGATATAATATTTAGATTATTCCATGTTTGAGTTCTATGTACATTTATTTAGAAGTCATATTTTCCAACACCTTTGTTTTCCAGATGGGGAAACTAAGTCCCAGAAAAATTTAAACAACTATAGCATGTGTAAAGTGCTTTTACTTAGCATTTGCAAGGTGCCTTTGCAAATATTATCATGTTTAAATAACCCCATGGAGCAATAGCTATTAGTATCATTTTACATAGAAGGAAGCTAGAAACCAGTGCTCTGAAAGGTTGAGTAACTTCCAAATCTCACATACAGCAGAGGTAGGACTCCTGATCCTCTGCTTTTTCCATCATACCCTGCCGCTGCTTACACATGACTCAGAAAAAAAGAGAAGTGTTAAGCTCTTAAGTTTGTGGGATGTAAAGAGGGAGAAAGAAGGGTTGTGCAGGGAACAGGTTGACCCACAGTGAAATTGATTATTTCTCCTGAAGACCAGCCTTACTTCTATATCTTTGTCATGGCTCTTCTGGCAGCTGGTGTGGTGCTGATAAGTTGCTGAGGGCATAGACACAGAGATTAGTTCAGACACAAAGCAGCATGGGTGAGTCCATTGGTCCTTAAAGGAGACCTTGTCCCTATGCAGTCTGAGCACTGCCAGTTGGCAGACACAAGTAATGGTCAAGGCCATGCCATGTAACACTTTGTTTATTAGCAAGAAATACTAAAGTAGCTTTCTATTCTATATGGGGTGTTTGCTCTCTGAATTCTACAGTCAGAGTAATATACCATGTACCTTTTTAAATTTTTCTTTCTTTTTCTCAGATGTTTTATTTTTAAGACTAAGATGCAGTAAGTTTGAATTGTAAAGTGTACCTGTGAGTGTACATTATGTATTGCACTAAAAGATGATAAGTTTTGCAATAACTTGGGTTCAGGTATGAAATCTTCCCAGCCAGCACATTGTGCTCTTCCTTATGGCAAAATACTCTCTCGGCATATAGCCTCCAACAACTTGGTAAGAATACCTGAAGTGTTGTCAACAGTGGTTAAATTCTCTACAGACTTCTATTTAGTCAAATAAGTCTAATGCAATACAACTCTCCTTTTTTTCATCTTTTCTCATCTAGATTCTGGAAGTTTCAAATGTCTTTAGAGATCACATCAAAGATGACATTGTTGAGCTATATTATATTATTTATTGGAGGTACATTATTTAACCTTTGCTATGGAATTCAAGCAATTATTTTACACAAATATGTAAATTCTGCATTTTGCCTTTCCCAGCAGTATCTTTGGCTTATTCAGCATTTTCATCTGTGAACAAATGTGTTCAACACATAGCATCTTATCAGAGTGTGTGGATAAAACAAAGAGATAATAGTACTTGAGTACTATTTCTGTCTTGTACTAGGCTGTTTTCTACTCAGTTGTGCCTTAGGAAGTTTATCTGTATAATGAGACTAATATCCTCCCAAAAAGTGTTTAACTGCGTCATAATAAACCAAATGTATATATTTTTATACAATTAACATTTTTTTCTGTAAACTAAAAATGCAATAGGAAGAACCACAAAGATTGCTCTCTGAATTCTACAGTCAGAGTAATATTACCAGAACTGACTGGTAATTCTTCCCTTCAGAAACAATGACCAGAATTAGATCTTAAGACAAAAATATATCTTTCATGCTGCTGGCATACACTTTTGGGGAATAAAAAAAGGCATGCCAAAGAAACCAGAAGACTTGGGTAACTGTCATTGCAGGAAATTTTCAAGAAGGAAGTATATTCAGCTATTGATTTTTACAAACAACTTTTCAACTGGTCTTCCTGCTCCTTTGTTCCGTTCTCCACACTGGAGCAATCATTTAAGAAATGGAAATACGAAAAATGTAAACCATTGTTATTCCCTTGCTTAAATTTGTTCAGTGGATTCCTATTGCACTTTGGATGAAGTAAAAATTTCTTGACATAACCTAAATAACCTTGAGTAATCTAAACCCTGATTAATTATCCAGCCTCAGCCAATACAGTCTTCTTTACAACACTCAATATCCCAATTGTAACGAGTTAACTTCCACTTGCCTATGGTGTTGCTTTTGCTTGGAATGCTCTTACTAATGAGCTTCCACCCCTCTTCACCCA
Source organism: Piliocolobus tephrosceles (assembly GCF_002776525.5). Taxonomy (NCBI): domain Eukaryota; kingdom Metazoa; phylum Chordata; class Mammalia; order Primates; family Cercopithecidae; genus Piliocolobus; species Piliocolobus tephrosceles. Next base: position 31,860,861 of record NC_045445.1, on the reverse strand, counting down.
GATACCCATCCTTTTGTACCCTTTTCCTTGATAGCTCACCACCTTCATTCTTTATGTCTCAGCTTAGATGTTCATTTAGAAACTTTCCAGACTGTTAGGTAGCCCTATAACATGGTCTCATGACAGTGTATAAATTCTATATCATAAATCATAGTGTTTTACAACTGCTTGATTTAAATTTTTAATCTGTTTTGCTAGACTTTGAGCACCTTAAAAGCAGGGACTTTCATTAACTATTGCAATCAGTTTAAAATGGTAGCTAAGAGTGTAGACATTGGAATGACTGCCTCAGTCCAATTTCTTATACCACCACATTTACCCTGGGAAGGTTACTTGATATTTTAGTGTCGTAGTTTCCTCATCTGCAAAGTGACCACACCTATATCAAAAGATTGTTGGGATGATTACATGAGTTCATACATGTAATGTGCTTAAAACAATGCTAGGAACATAGTTAAGTGTTCAATAAACATTAATTGCTATTTGTTTTTATACACAATACCTACACAATGCCTGACACACAGCACTTGCTCAATAAATGCCCGATGGATAAATGAATTCATTAATGAGTGAATAACAAATAGAATTAGGTAGGTCGTATTGCTAACCAGTAAGTTCTGTGAGAGTAAGAACACAACCTATCCTTCTTAAGATTGAATTATTAGTGCCTAACAGTTTCAGGCACTGTGTAGTTTCTTAATCCCTATGAGTTACATAGATTCATCAGATGAAGAACTGTGACTTTGTGTGTAGGTTTATTATAGTTATGGAAAATTATATTCAAATTTCAACAAACAAATTTCCAAAATCAAACAGAAATGTAGAACTCAAAGCTTTCCTTGTAAACCATTGTATTATATATTTTATTATCATTGGATGAGGAGTTAGATTATAATTGTTTCTCAGTGGAACTAGCCAGCATTATGACTCACAATAAAATAAAAGGCAAAAAAGGAGAAGAAATGAAAAAGAAACTCTCACAAAATTCCCTTCTGCTTTTGAAAACATTAAAGGCGTTACTTCCAAAGTGCTACTTTCAAGTGAATACCCCCACTGATTAGCACAAGTTAGCACTGATGGAAAATGGCTTTGAAAGTTAAATTTGAACTTCCCAGCTGAACCATTAGCACTCAGGGGAAGACTAAACAGAACTACTCTCCCCTGCTCAGGCATGCATGAGAAAGAAAGATGCACAATCTTTGACACAGCCTAGCAGAAGACAACCAGGGTTTTGCATTCTAGTGCTACAACTTATTAATCTTTAAATCCCAAGGAAGTTACTTGACCTCTCTAAGACTCTGTGTTTTCACCCTGTAAAATGGAAATGAGATCAACATTACACTATTGAATTGTTGTAAGCATTAAATAATATCATATATGTGGAGTGCATAACATGATACTTGGTACATGGCAGGCACTCAAGAAATAGTAGCTATTTTTGACATTATGGGCTTTAACTCTTGACATCTTAATTTGTTGTCTGGATCATCTGAGTAGTACAGTAGTCATTCACCAAGTGTAGACACTTAGCACGTTGGCTACATTTTTCAGGAGAGCATTTCTCTTTAAGCAGCATTGAGAGACTCTTATGTCATTATATTTGAGTAATAGTAAGTAAACAGAAAAAAAAAAAAACAGAATATTGTAACACTGCAGTTGTGGTGTGTAAACTACTCTTCCTTAAGTAGAAAGACTAAAAGATGAACCAATCAAAAATAACACCTACAACAACTTTTCAAGACATAGACAGTATAATAGTATAAAAATAGAAAAAAAAAAAAAAAGTCAAAAGTGGGGGATGGGCAAAGTTAAAGTATAGACATTTATTAGGGTTGTTTTTCTTGTTTGTTTTTTCATGCAATCAAAGTTAAGTTGGTATCAGTTTGAAATAATAAGTTATAAGGTATTATTTGCAAGCCTTGTGGTAACTCCAAATACATAAAAAAAAATGTATAACAGATATACAAAAAATAAAAAGCAAGAAATTGAGTCATACCACCAGAAAAGAAAATCACTTTCCTTACAAGAAAGACATGAAGGAAGAGGAAAAGAAAGAGAAGACTACAAAACAACCAGAAAAATCAACTAAAAATTGGCAAGAGTAAGTCCTTACTTTTCAGTAATAACATTGAAAATAAATGGGACTAAACTTTCCAATCAAAAGATGTAGAGTGGCTGAATGGAAAGAAACAAGACCCATCAATCTGCTGTCTACAAGAAACACTCTTCACCCATCAAGACACACATGGGCTAAAAATAAAGGGATGGAGAAACATATTCCATGCCAATGGAAACAAACAAACAAAATAAAAAGTATAGCAGGAGTAGCTATACTTATATCAGTCTAAGTATATTTTAAGACAAAACTATAAAAGGAGACAAAGGAGGTCATTATGTAATGACAAAGGGATCAATTTAACAAGAGAATCTAAAAATTGTAAATGCATATGCACCCAAGACCACAGCACCCAGATATATAAAGCAAATATTATTAGACGTAAAGAGAGAGATAGACTCCAATGCAATAGCAGCTGAAGACTTCAACACTCAACTTTCAGCATTGGACAGAACTTCCAGACAGAAAAATCAATAGCACAACATCAGAATTAATCTGAACTATAAACCAAGTGGAACTAATAGATATTTATAGAACATTTCACCTAACAGCTGCAGAATACACATTCTTATTCTCAGAACATGGGTCATTTTTAACGATAGACTATATGTTAGGTCACAAAGCAAGTCTTAAAACATTCAAGAAAATCGAAATAATATCAAGCGTCATCACTGACCACAATGGAAATCAATAATAGGAGGAATTTTGGAAACTACAAACAGATCTTCTGGATGACCAGTGGGTCAACGGGGAAATTAAGAAGGAATTGAAAAATTTCTTGAAACAAATGATAATAGAAACAAAACATACCAAAACCTATGGGATACAGCAAAAGCATAACTCAGAGGGAAGTTTATAAGAGCCTATATCAAAAAAGAGGAAAAACTTCAAATAAATAACCTGACAATGCATATTAGAGAACTATCAAGTCAAGACTAACCCAAAGCCTAAATTAGTGAAAGAAAATAATAAAGATCAAAACAGAAATAAATGAAATTGAGATTAAGAAAAGAATACAAAAGATCAACAAAATGACAACTTTAACCAGACTAAGAAAAAAGAGAGAAGTCCCAAATAAATAAAATCAGAGATAAAAAAAAAAAAGAGGAGACAATACAACTGATATCACAGAAATTCAAAGGACCATTAGTGGCTACTATGAACAACTAAATAAATTTGAGAAATGAATATATTTCTAGACACACAGAACTTACTAAGATTGAACCATGAAGAAATCCAAAACCTGAACAGACCAATAACAAGTAATGAGATCAAACCCATAATAAAAAGTGTCCCATCACAGAAAAGCCCAGGATGAGATGGCTTCACTGCTGAATTCTACCAATTATTTAAAGAATAACTAACACCAATCGTACTTAAAATATTCCAAAAACGAAGAAGGGAACACTTCCAAACTCATTCTACAAGGTCAGTGTTACCCTGATACCAAAACCAGGCAAAGACACATCAAAATAAGAAAATCACAGGTCAGTACTCCTGATTAATATTGATGAAAAATCCTCAGTAAAATAACAGCAAACAGATTTCAACAACATATCTAAAAATTATTCACATAACCAAGTAGGATTTATTGCAAGAATGCAGTGATGTTTCACCATATGTAAATCAATCAATGTGATACATCATGTCAACAGAATGGAGGTGGAAGACCATATAATAATTTCAATTGATGCTGCAAAAGCATCTGAAAAAATTTAACATCCCTTCATGACAAAAACTCACAAAAAACCTGGGTATAGAAGGAACATATCACAACACAATAAAAGCCATAAAACAACAAACCAATAACTAGTAACATACTGAATGTAGAAAGACTGAAAGCCTTTCCTCTAAGATCTGGAACAAGACAAGGATGCCCACTCAGCACTCTCATTCAACATAGTGCTGGAAGTCCAAGCTAGTGAAATCAGACAAGAGAAAGAAATAAAGAGTGTTCAAAATGGAAGGGAAGAAATTCAAATTATGATGATATGATCTTATATTTCACAAAATCTAAAGACTGCACCAAACAACTATTAAAACTGATAAATATATTCCGTAAGCTCACAGGATACAAAATCAACATAAAAAGTCAGTAGCATTTTTGTATGTCAACAGTGAACAATCAGAAAAAGACATCAAGAATTTAATCCCATTTATAATAGCTAAAAATAAAACAAAATGTCTAGGAATCTATCCAAAGAAGTAAAAGATTTCTCCAATGAAAACCATAAAATATTGATGAAAGAAACTAAAGACACAAAAAAAGGAAAGATATTTTATGTTCATGAGTTGAAAGAATCAATGTTGTTAAAATGTCTATGCTACACAAAGCAATCTACAGATTCCATGCAATCCCTGTCTAAATACCAATGACATTCTTTGCAGAAATAGAAAGAAATTTCTAAAATTTATATGGAACCCCAAAAGACCCAGAATAGGCAAAGCCATCCTGAGGAAAAAAGAACCTGGAGGAATCACATTATTGGACTTCACATTATATAACAGAGTTATAGTAAACAAACAGCATGGTATTGTCACAAAAACAGACACATAGGACAATGGAACAGAATAGAGAATCCAGAAACAAATTCATACATCTACAGTTAACTATTTTCAACAAAGGTGCCAAGAACATGCGTTGGAGAAAACTCAGTCCCTTCACTAAATGGTGCTGGGAAAGCTGTATATTGATATGCAGAAAAACGAAACTACACTCTTATTTGGTGTGTACAAAAATCAAAATGGATTAAACACTTAATTCTTACACCTCAAACTATGAAACTACTACAAGAAAACATTGGGGAAAGTCTTCAAACATTGGATTGGGCAAAGATTTCTTAAGTAATACTACACAAGCACAGACAGCCAAAGCAAAAATGGATAAATGGGATCATGCCAAATTAAAAAACTTCTTCACAGCAAAGGAAACAATCGACAAAGTAAAGAAATCACTCACAGAATGGGTGAAAGTATTTGCAAACTACTCATCTGAAGGGGGATTTATAGACAGAATATATAAGGAATTCACCTCTATAGGAAAAAAACTTAATAATCTGGTCAACATTGGGCAAAAGATCTGAATAGACCTTACTCAAAAGAAAACATGGAAAAGGCATTCAGGCAAATAAAAAGGTTATCAACATCATTGATCATCAGAGAAATGCAAATCAAAACTACAATTAAATGTCATCTCGTCCCAGTTAAAATGGCTTTTATCCAAAAGTCAGGCAATAGCAAATGCTGAAGAGGATGCAGGGAAAATGGAACCCTTGTATACTCTTGCTGGAAATATAAATTAGTACAACCACTACAGAAAACAGTTTGGATGTTCCTCAAAAATCTAAAAATAGAGCTACCTTATGATCCATCAATTTCCCTCCTAGGTATATACCCAAAAAGAAGGAAATTAGTATATCAAAGAGATTCCTGCACTCCCATGTTTATTGCAGCACTATTTACAATAGACTAGATTTTGAAGCAACCTAAGTGTCCACTAGCAAATTAATGGATAAAGAAAATGTTGTACATATACACAATGAAGTGCTATTCATCCATAAAAAGGTATGTGATCCTGTCATTTGCAAGAATGTGGGTGGAACTTGATGTCATTTTATTAAGTGAAATAAGCTAGGTACAGAAAAGCAAATATCACATGTTCTCATCTATGTGAGCTAAAAATTAAAACAATTGAACTCATGGAGATAGACAGTAGGAGGGCTACCAGAGGCTAGGAAGGTAGTGGGTGTTGTGGAGGAGGTATGGATTGTTAATGGGTGCAAAAAATAGAAAGAATGAATAAGAAATTATAGTTGATAGCACAACAATGTGACTATAGTCAATAATTTTATTGTACATTTAAAAATAACTAAAAGAGTATAATTGGGGCCGGGCGCAGTGGCTCAAGCCTGTAATCCCAGCACTTTGGGAGGCCGAGACGGGCGGATCATGAGGTCAGGAGATCGAGACCATCCTGGCTAACACGGTGAAACCCCGTCTCTACTAAAAATACAAAAAAACTAGCTGGGTGAGGTGGCGGGTGCCTGTAGTCCCAGCTACTCCAGAGGCTGAGGCAGGAGAATGGCGTAAAACCCGGGAGGCAGAGCTTGCAGTGAGCTGAGATCCAGCCACTGCACTCCAGCCCAGGAGACACAGCAAGACTCCTTCTCAAAAAAAAAAAAAAAAAAAAAAAGAGTATAATTGGATTGTTTGTAACACAAAAGACAAATGCTTGAGGTGATGGATACCCCATTTACTCTGATGTGATTATTATGCATTACATGCCTGTATCAAAACATATCATGTAACCCATAAATAAATACACTTATTATATATCCATAAAAATTCAAAATAATTTTTAAAAATAAAAACATAAGGACTGCATTAATTGGATTCCTGTTTACATTTCTATCACCTACTCTAATTATGTATTTGTTTGAATTTGTTCCCCCTTTCCTTTATTACAGCCAGTCATGCTTATCAATTTTTAAAAGCATGGACTTTACCAACTTAAAGTGAATTACGTACTTCAATTTCCTGAGGAACATCCAACCTTAAAAAATATCTTCACAAAATAATGGTCCTCAAGAAGAAGGAATATGATGTCTGAGTAAAGTTTTTAATTAAAAAGTTGTCCTATGCACAGAAAAAACTATAAACAGGACGTTAACAGACCCTAACTTTGCTAATAGTAATCTAATCTCTTGTTCTTGTATACTAGTCAAGTTCATCTTTTAGCCAGAACAACTTCACAGTGAAAACCACTGGGTTAAAAACAATGAAACGGGTGTTTCTGGCTGACTCAGAAACCAACTGTTATCAAGAATATAACCATTCTCGGCAAGATGGCCGAGTAGGAACAGCTCCAGTCTCCAACTCTCAGCGCGAGCAACAAAGAAGACAGGTGATTTCTGCATTTTCAACTGAGGTACTGGGTTCATCGCACTAGGGAGTGCCAGACAATCGGTGCTAGTCAGTTGCTGCAGCCCGACCAGCCAGAGCTGAAGCAGGGCGAGGTATCGCCTCACCTGGGAAGCACAAGGGGGAAGGGAATCCCTTTTCCTAGCCAGGGAACTGAGACACACAACACCTGGAAAATTGGGTAACTCCCACCCCAATACTGCGCTTTAAGCAAACGGGCACACCAGGAGATTATATCCCACACCTGGCCGGGAGGGTCCCATGCCCACGGAGCCTCCCTGGTTGCTAGCACAGCAGTCTGTGATCTAACTGCAAGGCAGAAGCGAGGCTGGGGGAGGGGCGCTCACCATTGCTGAGGCTTAAGTAGGTAAACAAAGCCGCTGGGAAGCTTGAACTGGGTGGAGCTCACAGCAGCTCAAGGAAGCCTGCCTGTCTCTGTAGACTCCACCTCTGGGGACAGAGCACAGCTAAACAACAACAACAACAAAAGCAGCAAAAACCTCTGCAGAAGCAAATGACTCTGACAGCTTAGAAGAGAGCAGTGGATCTCCCAACACGGAGGTTGAGATCTGAGAACGGACAGACTGCCTGCTCAAGTGGGTCCCTGACCCCTGAGTAGCCGAACTGGGAGACATCCCCCACTAGGGGCAGACTGACACCCCACACATCACACGGTGGAGTACACCCCTGAGAGGAAGCTTCCAAAGTAAGAATCAGACAGGTACACTCGCTGTTCAGCAATATTCTATCTTCTGCAACCTCTGCTGCTGATACCAAGGCAAACAGGGTCTGGAGTGAACCTCAAGCAATCTCCAACAGACCTACAGCTGAGGGTCCTGACTGTTAGAAGGAAAGCTATCAAACAGGAAGGACACCTACACCAAAACCCCATCAGTACGTCACCATCATCAATGACCAGAGGCAGATAAAACCACAAAGATGGGGAAAAAGCAGGGCAGAAAAGGTGGAAATTCAAAAAATAAGAGCGCATCTCCCCCTGCAAAGGAGCGCAGCTCATCGCCAGCAACGGATCAAAGCTGGATAGAGAATGACTTTGACGAGATGAGAGAAGAAGGCTTCAGTCTATCAAACTTCTCAGAGCTAAAGGAGGAATTACGTACCCAGTGCAAAGAAACTAAAAATCTTCAAAAAAGAGTGGAAGAGTTGATAACAAGAATAATTAAGGCAGAGAAGGTCATAAACGAAATGACAGAGATGAAAACCATGACACGAGAAATACGTGACAAATGCACAAGCTTCAGTAACCGACTCGATCAACTGGAAGAAAGAGTATCAGCGATGGAGGATCAAATGAATGAAATAAAGTGAGAAGAGAAACCAAAAGAAAAAAGAAGAAAAAGAAATGAACAAAGCCTGTAAGAAGTATGGGATTATGTAAAAAGAACAAATCCAGGTCTGATTAGGGTGCCTGAAAGTGAGGGGGAAAATGGAAACAAGTTGGAAAACACTCTTCAGGATATCATCCAGGAGAACTTCCCCAACCTAGTAGGGCAAGCCAACATTCAAATTCAGGAAATACAGAGAATGCCACAAAGATACTCCTCTAGAAGAACAACTCCAAGACACATAATTGCCAGATTCACCAAACTTGAAATGAAGGAAAAAATCTTAAGGGCAGCCAGAGAGAAAGGTCGGGTTACCCACAAAGGGAAGCCCATCAGACTAACAGCAGACTTCTTGGCAGAAACTCTACAAGCCAGAAAAGAGTGGCGGCCAATATTCAAAGTTCTTAAAGAAAAGAATTTTCAACCCAGAATTTCATATCCAGCCAAACTAAGTTTCATCAGTGAAGGAGAAATAAAATCCTTTACAGATAAGCAAATGCTTAGAGATTTTGTCACCACCAGGCCTGCCTTACAAGAGACCCTGAAGGAAGCACTAAACATGGAAAGGAATGATCACTACCAGCCATTGCAAAAACATGCCAAAATGTAAAGAACATCGAGGCTAGGAAGAAACTGCATCAACTAATGAGCAAAATAACCACTTATTATCATAATGGCAGGATCAAGTTCACACATAACAATATTACCCTTAAATGTAAATGGACTAAATGGTCCAATTAAAAGACATAGACTGGCAACTGGATAAAGAGTCAAGACCCATCAGTCTGCTGCATTCAGGAGACCCATCTCACATGCAGAGACATACATAGGCTCAAAATAAAGAGATGGAGGAAGATCTACCAAGCAAATGGAGAACAACAAAAAAAAGCAGGGGTTGCAATACTAGTCTCTGATAAAACAGACTTTAAACCATCAAAGATCAAAAGAGACAAAGAAGGCCATTACATAATGGTAAAGGGATCAATTCAACAGGAAGAGCTAACTATCCTAAATATATATGCACCCAATACAGGAGCACCCAGATTCATAAAGCAAGTCCTTAGAGATTTAAAAAGAGACTTAGACTCCCATACAATAATAATGGGAGACTTCATCACCCCACTGTCAACATTAGACAGATCAATGAGACAGAAAGTTAACAAGGATATCCAGGAATTGAACTCATCTCTGCAGCAAGCAGACCTAATAGACAGCTATAGAACTCTCCACCCCAAATCAACAGAATATACATTCTTCTCAGCACCACATCACACTTATTCCAAAATTGACCACATAATTGGAAGTAAAGCACTCCTCAGCAAATGTACAAGAACAGAAATTATAACAAACTGTCTCTCAGACCACAGTGCAATCAAACTAGAACTCAGGACTAAGAAACTCAATCAAAACCGCTCAACTACATGGAAACTGAACAACCTGCTCCTGAATGACTACTGGGTACATAACGAAATGAAGGCAGAAATAAAGATGTTCTTTGAAACCAATGAGAATAAAGATACAACATACCAGAATCTCTGGGACACATTTAAAGCAGTGTGTAGAGGGAAATTTATAGCACTAAATGCCCACAAGAGAAAGATGGAAAGATCAAAAATGGAAACTCTAACATCACAATTAAAAGAACTAGAGAGGCAAGAGCAAACACATTCAAAAGCTAGCAGAAGGCAAGAAATAACTAAGAACAGGGCAGAACTGAAGGAGATAGAGACACAAAAAACCCTCCAAAAAATCAATGAATCCAGGAGTTGGTTTTTTGAAAAGATCAACAAAATTGACAGACCGCTAGCAAGACTAATAAAGAAGAAAAGAGAGAGGAATCAAATAGACGCAATAAAAAATGATAAAGGGGATATCACCACCGTCCCCACAGAAATACAAACTACCATCAGAGAATACTATAAACACCTCTATGCAAATAAATTAGAAAATCTAGAAGAAATGGATCATTTCCTGGACACTTACACTCTTCCAAGACTAAACCAGGAAGATGTTGAATTCCTGAATAGACCAATAGCAGGCTCTGAAATTGAGGTAATAATTAATAGCCTACCCACCAAAAAAAGCCCAGGACCAGATGGATTCACAGCTGAATTCTACCAGAGGTACAAGGAGGAGCTGGTACCATTCCTTCTGAAACTATTCCAGTCTATAGAAAAAGAGGGAATCCTCCCTAACTCATTTTATAAGGCCAACATCATCCTGATACCAAAGCCTGGCAGAGACACAACAAAAAAAGAGAATTTTAGACTAATATCCCTGATGAACATCGATGCAAAAATCCTCAATAAAATGCTGGCAAACCGGATCCAGCAGCACTTCAAAAAGCTTATCCAACATGATCAAGTGGGCTTCATCCCTGGGATGCAAGGCTGGTTCAACATTCGCAAATCAATAAACGTAATCCAGCATATCAACAGAACATAAGACAAGAACCACATGATTATCTCAATAGATGCAGAAAAGGCTTTTGACAAAACTCAACAGCCCTTCATGCTAAAAACGCTCAATAAATTCGGTATTGATGGAATGTACCTCAAAATAATAAGAGCTATTTATGACAAACCCACAGCCAATATCATACTGAATGGGAAAAAACTGGAAAAATTCCCTTTGAAAACTGGCACAAGACAGGGATGCCCTCTCTCACCACTCTTATTCAACATAGTGTTGAAAGTTCTGGCTAGGGCAATCAGGCAAGAGAAAGAAATCAAGGGTATTCAGTTAGGAAAAGAAGAAGTCAAATTGTCCCTGTTTGCAGATGACATGATTGTGTATTTAGAAAACCCCATCGTCTCAGCCCAAAATCTCCTTAAACTGATAAGAAACTTCAGCAAAGTCTCAGGATACAAAATCAACGTGCAAAAATCACAAGCATTCTTATACGCCAGTAACAGACAAGCAGAGAGCCAAATCAGGAATGAACTTCCATTCACAATTGCTTCAAAGAGAATAAAATACCTAGGAATCCAACTTACAAGGGATGTAAAGGACCTCTTCAAGGAGAACTACAAACCACTGCTCAGTGAAATCAAAGAGGACACAAACAAATGGAAGAACATACCATGCTCATGGATAGGAAGAATCAATATTGTGAACATGGCCATACTGCCCAAGGATATTTATAGATTCAATGCCATCCCCATCAAGCTACCAATGAGTTTCTTCGCAGAATTGGAAAAAAACTGCTTTAAAGTTCATATGGAACCAAAAAAAGAGCCCGCATTGCCAAGACAATCCTAAGCCAAAAGGACAAAGCTGGAGGCATCACGCTACCTGACTTCAGACTATACTACAAGGCTACAGTAACCAAAATACCATGGTACTGGTACCAAAACAGAGATCTAGACCAATGGAACAGAACAGAGTCCTCAGAAATAATACCACACATCTACAGCCATCTGATCTTTGAGAAACCTGACAAAAACAAGAAACAGGGAAAGGATTCCCTATTTATTAAATGATGCTGGGAAAATTGGCTAGCCATAAGTAGAAAGCTGAAACTGGATCCTTTCCTTACTCCTTATATGAAAATTAATTCAAGCTGGATTAGAGACTTAAATGTTAGACCTAATACCATAAAAACCCTAGAACAAAACCTAGGTAATACCATTCAGGACATAGGCATGGGCAAGGACTTCATGTCTAAAACACCAAAAGCAATGGCAACAAACACCAAAATTGACAAATGGGATCTAATTAAACTAAAGAGCTTCTGCACGGCAAAAGAAACTACCATCAGAGTGAACAGGCAACCTACAGAATGGGAGAAAATTTTTGCAATCTACTCATCTGACAAAGGGCTAATATCCAGAACCTATAAAGAACTCAATTAAATTTACAAGTAAAAAAACAGGCAACCCCATCAAAAAGTGGGCAAAGGATATAAACAGACACTTCTCAAAAGAAGACATTCATACAGCCAACAGACACATGAAAAAAATGCTCATCATCACTCGCCATCAGAGAAATGCAAATCAAAACCACAATCTCACACCAGTTATAATGGCAATCATTAAAAAATCAGGAAACAACAGGTGCTCGAGAGGATGTGGAGAAATAGGAACACTTTTACACTGTTCGTGGGACTGTAAACTAGTTCAACCATTGTGGAAAACAGTGTGGCGATTCCTCAAGGATCTAGAACTAGAAATACCATTTGACCCAGCCATCCCATTACTGGGGATATACCCAAAGGATTATAAGTCATGCTGCTATAAAGACACATGCACACGTATGTTTATTGCAGCACTATTCACAATAGCAAAGACTTGGAATCAACCCAAATGTCCACCAGTGACAGACTGGATCAAGAAAATGTGGCACATATACACCATGGAATGCTATGCAGCAATAAAAAATGATGAGTTCGTGTCCTTTGTAGGGACATGGATGCAGCTGGAAAGCATCATTCTCAGCAAACTATCACAAGAACAGAAAACCAAACACCGCATGTTCTCACTCATAGGTGGGAATTGAACAGTGAGATCACTTGGACACAGGAAGGGGAACATCACACACCGGGTCCTATTGTGGGGTGGGGGCAGGGATACTATTAGGAGATACAGCTAATGTAAATGACGAGTTAATGGGTGCAGCGCACCAACATGGCTCATGTATACATATATATCAAACCTGCATGTTGTGCACAACATGTACCCTAGAACTTAAAGTATAATAAAAACAAAGCAAAACAAAACAAAACAAAAAGAATCTAGGACTTAGAATTAGTCAGGCTTCAGTTTGGGGAAGATATGTGAGTTATTTTAATTTTTTTGTCCCAATTTCTTCATTTTTCCCTATGAACCTGGACATCTCCTGGTGTGCTTCATCTTAGTAATTGCCACCATCATATATCTAACCAGTTGCTCAAACCAGAAACCGCGGGGTGTGCACTAGCTCAGGATGCCGTAACAAAATACCATGGACTGGATGGCTTAAACAACAGGAAATTTATTTCTCTCGTTGTGGCAACTGGAAGTCTGAGATCAAGGTACTAGCAGCTTTAATTCTGCTAAGGCCTCTCTCCTTGACTTGCAGTTGACCGCCTTCTCTCTGGGTCTGAAATGTGGCCATTTTCTCAGAGTGTAAGAATTCATAGTGTAGACATTGCAGCTCTGACTTGGATGGACAGAGCAGTGTGCAGAGGCTTGCATCGTGAATTTTAGCTCCAGAACAACTGCAAGAACAAATCAGGGATCCCAAGAGGACCCACAGATCCTCTGAAGGAAAGGGATTGCTCCTGTAGGACCCAGGAGACACCCCAAATACTGTGCTGGTGTTCATGGCTGAGATACCCATAGATGGTTCATATCACAGGACACTGTGCAGAAAACCCCCAGTACCAACCTGGGGCCTGGTAGACTTGCTGGGTGGCTAGATCCAGAAGAGACATAACAATCACTGCAGCCTGGCTCAGGAAGCCACATCCACAGGAAAAGGGGGAGAGTACTACATCAAGGGAACATTCTGTGGGACAAAAGAATCTGAACAACAGCCCTCAGCCCTTTACCTTCCCTCTGAAAGAGCCTACCCAAATGAGAAGGAACCAGAAAACCATCTGGCAATATAACAAAACAAGGTTCTTTAACACTCCTCAAAAAATCACAGTAGCTCACCAGCAATGGATTCATACCAAGAAGAAATCCCTAATTTACCTGAAAAAGAATTCAGGAGGTTAGTTATTAAGCTAATCAGGGATGCACCAGAGAAAGGCAAAGCGTAATGCAAGGAAATCTAAAAAATTGATACAATAACTGAGCATAAAGTAAAAACAATCAAAACTTCAGGAAACACTGGACACAGTTATAGAAATGCAAAATGCTCTGGAAAGTCTCAGGAATAGAATTGAGCAAGTAGAATAAAGAAATTCAGAGCTTGAAGACAAGATCTTCAAATTAACCCAATCCAACAAGGACAAGGAAAAAAGAACAAGAAAATATGAACAAAGCCTCCAACAAATCTGGGATTATGTTAAACGACCAAATCTAAGAATAATTGGTGTTCATGAGGAAGAAGAGAAATGTAAAAGTTTGGAAAACATACTTGGGGAAGTAATCTAGGAAAACTTCCCTGGTCTTACCAGAGACCTAGACATCCAAATATAAGAAGCATAAAGAACACCTGGGAAATTCATCCCAAAAAGATCATCACCTAGGAACATTGTCATCACGTTATCCAAAGTTAAGATAAAGGAAATAATCTTAAGACCTGTGAGACAAAACCACCAGGTAACCTATAAAGGAAAACCTACCCAGCAGATTAACAGCAGATTTCTCAGCAGAACCCCTACAAGCTGAAGTTCATAACCCTAAATGCCTACATCAAAAAGACTAAAAGAGCACAAACTGACTTTCTAAGGTCACACCTCAAGGAACTAGAGAAACAAGAACAAACCAAACCCAAACTCAGCAGAAGAAAGAAAATAACCAAGATCAGAGCAGAACTAAATGAAATTGAAACAAACAAACAAACAAAAAACGAAAAATAAATGAAACAAAATGCTGATTTTTAAAAAGATAAATAAAATTGATAGGCCATTAGCAAGATTAACCCAGAAAAGAAGAGAGAAAATCCACATAACCTCATTAAGAAATGAAACAGGAGATATTACAGTTGACACCACTGAAATACAAAAGGTCATCCAACATTACTATGAACACATTTATTCATATAAACTAGAAAACCTACAAGAGATGAATAAACTCCTGGAAAAATATAACCCTCCTAGCTTAAAAGAATTAGATACCCTAAAGAAACCATTAACAAGCAGTGAGATTAAAATGGTAATTTAAAAATTTGCCAACAAAAAAAGAGTCCAGGACCAGACAGATTCACAGCAGAATTCTACCAGATACTCAAAGAAGAATTGATACCAAACCTTTTGACACTATTCCATAAGATAGAGAAAGAGGGAACCCTCCCTCCTTTATTCTATGAAGCCAGCATCCCCCAATACCAAAATCAGAAAAGGATATAACCAAAACTGGAACAAGACAAGGATGCCCACTCTCACCACTTGTCTTCAACATAGTACTGGAAGTCCTAGCCAGAGCAATCAGACAAGAGAAAGAAAGAAAGGGCATCCAAATCAGTAAAGAGGAAGTCAAACTGTCTCTGTTTGCTAATGATATGATCGTTTACCTTGAAAACCCTAAACATTCCTCCAGAAAGCTCTTAGAAGTGATGAAATAACTCAGCAAAGTTTCCAGACATAAGATTAATGTACACAAATCAGTAGCTCCTCTATACACCAGGAGCAACCAAGCAGAGAAACAAATCAAGAACTCAACCCTTTTTATAATAGCTGCAAAATAATAAATAAAAAAATGCTTAGGAATATACCTAATAGAGGAGGCAAAAGACCTCTACAAGGAAAACTATAAAACACTGCTGAAAGAAACATAGATGACACAAACAAATGGAAACACATCCCATGCTTATGGATGGGTAGAATCAGTATTGTGACAAGGAAAACTATAAAACACTGCTGAAAGAAACATAGATGACACAAACAAATGGAAACACATCCCATGCTTATGGATGGGTAGAATCAGTATTGTGAAAATGACCATAATGCCAAAAGCAGCCTGCAAATGCATTGTAATCCCCATCATAAATACCACCATTTTCCTTCACAGAATCAGAAAAAGAAATTCTAAAATTCGTATGGAACCAAATAAGAGCCCACATAGCCAAAGCAAGACTAAGCAAAAGGAACAAATCTGGAGGCATCACACTACCTGATTTCAAACTATACTATAAGGCCATAGTCACCAAAACAGCATGGTACTGATATAAAAATAGGCACACAGACCAATGGAACAGAATAGAGAACCCAGAAATAAACACAAATACTTACAGCTAACTAATCTTCAACAAAGCAAACAAAACATAAAGTGGGGAAAGGCATCCTTTTCAACAAATGATGCTGAGATCATTGGCTAGCCCATGGAGGAGAATAAAACTGTATCCTCATCTCTCACTTATATAAAAATCAACTCAAAATGGAATAAGTACTTAAATCTAAGACTTGAAACTATAAAAATTATCGAAGTTAACATTGGAACAACCCTCCTAGACACTGGGTTAGGCAAGGATTTCATGACAGACCAAGAACACAAAAGCAAATGCAATAAAAACAGAGATAAATAGCTGAGACTTAATTAAACTAAAGAGCTTTTGCACAGCAAAAGGAAGTCATCAGAGTAAACAGACAACCCACAGAGTGGGAGAAAACCTTCACAATCTATCCACCTGACAAAGGACCAATATCCAGAATCTACAACAGACTCAAATCAGTAAGAAAAAAAAGAAACAAACCCATCAAAAAGTGTGCTAAGACATGAATAGATAATTCTCAAATAGATAATTCTTGAAAGAAGATACACAAATGACCAACAAACATATTTTAAAATGCTCAACATCACTAATGATCAGGAAAATGCAAATCAAAACCACTGTGTAATACCACTTTACTCCTGCAAGAATGGTCATAATCAAAACATCAAAAAAACAGTAGATATTGGTGTGGATTTGGTGATTAGGGAACATTTCTCCACTGGTGGTAGAACTGAAAACTGGTACAACCACTATAGAAAACAGTGTGGAGATTCCTTAGAGAACTAAAAGTAGAACTGCCATTTGATCCAGCAATCCCACTCTCAGGTATCTACTCAGAGGAAAAGAAGTCATTATATGAAAAAGATACATGCACATGCATGTTTATAGCAGCACAACACAAAATTGAAAAATAGTGGAACCAATCCAAATGCCCATCAATCAACAAGTGGATAAAGAAACTGTGGTGTGTGTGTGTGTATATGTGTGTGTGTATATGTGTGTGTGTATATATATATGTATATGTATATATATGCATATGTATATATGTATATATACACATCATATATATATGATGGAATACTACTCAGCCATAAAAAGGAATGAATTAACAACATTTGCAGTGATCTGGATGAGACTGGGAACTTTTATTCCAAGTGAAGTAACTCAGGAATGGAAAACCAAACATCATATGTTCTCACTGATATGTGGGAGCTAACCTGTGAGAATGCAAAGGTATAAAAATGATACAATGGATTATGGGTACTTGGGGGGAAGGGTGGGAAGAGAGCAAGGGATAAAGGGCTACAAATATGATGCAGTGTATACTGCTCAAGTGATGGGTGCACCAAAATCTCACAAATCACCACTAAAGAACTTACTCATGTAACCAAACACCACCTGTACCCCAATAACCTATGGAAAATTTTTAAAAAAAGAATTTCTAGTGTCTCTCTTCTTATAAGGATACCAGTTTTATCGGATTAGAGCCCCACCCTTATGGCCTTATTTAATATTAATTACCTCCTTAAAGGCCTTATCTCAAAATACAGTCACATTGGGGGTTAAAACTTCAGCCTATAAATTTGGGGGAGAGCACAATTCAGTCCATAGTTGGGTAATTATTAACACTCATCCTTCAAAGTTAATGTATGAACAACAACTCTTTCTTATTACCAACAAAATATCTCTTGAATCAAACAAATTCACTCCAAATCTATCGCAGCCAGATCATTTGAGCTGTCAGGATCCCCTATTGTCCGAATAAATACAATCATCTCCTAACTGGTCTCCTTTCATCCACTCTCTTCTTCTCTAATACTTTCTTCAGTCAAAGTAATCACTTCAAAACACACATTTTTTTTTTATTATACTTTAAGTTCTAGGGTACATGTGCATAACGTGCAGGTTTGTTACATATGTATACTTGTGCCATGTTGGTGTGCTGCACCCATCAACTCGTCAGCACCCATCAATTCATCATTTGTATCAGGTATAACTCCCAATGCAATCCCTCCCCCTTCCCCCCTCCCCATGATAGGCCCCAGTGTGTGATGTTCCCCTTCCCGAGTCCAAGTGATCTCATTGTTCAGTTCCCACCTATCAGTGAGAACATGCGGTCAAAACACACATTTTAAAAGTTGGTCCTCCCTTTTAAAACAATTCATCTGTCTCTCATGGCTTAAAATTCTTAGCACACAGATCATATGAGTTACCCCTTCCCTAACTCTATACCCTCTGTGTACATCATGCTCATGCTTATTCTTTTTTGCTCCTGCCATACTGGCCTACTTTCAGAGTTTTCCAAAAGCAACACGCTCTCTTATGTCCAAGCTTTTGCACACTGCTATTTCCCTACTCCCACTCACTCTCTAGGGGAGCCCCCCTTGATCTTCACAACTAAGGCAATCCCCCTAATTAGACATTGTTGTAGCCATTTTTTAAGACATCACAGTTGCAATTTTAATTTATTTATAAAAGTATTTTATTATTGTTTGCTTTTTCTGCAAGACTGTAAGCCCCTTTAAAGTATTCTGAGAAGATTGAATGAGATAATGAATGCAATATACTTTATTCAGAGCCTGGCACTTAGCAAGTGCTACATTGATTTTGGCTTTTATTATTATAATTGGGGTGGGCCAGTTCTTAGTCATCACATATTTCATTGGCTGAACTTAGTTTTCAAACCTAGATTCATCGTTTTGTTTTTATATTTTTTGAAATACTACAGTGTCTAGTTCATAGTTAGCTCTCGATAATTGTTTGGTAGTACTGTTATTATTATGCATTTCCTGATTCTCTTCTGGGTAGAGTTCTGTCTTTGCCACTTGCTAGCTCTGTGACTTTGGGGAAATTGGCCTAAGTTCTCTAATGATCACCCAATAATGATCTAATGATATGACTTCAACCAGCTGCTATCTAAATTAGCCAATTAAAATTATTTGTTGTTTCCTGACTTTTTAATGATTGCCATTCTAACAGGTGTGAGATGGTATCTCATTGTGGTTTTGATTTGCATTTCTCTGATGGCCAGTGATTATGAGCATTTTTTCATGTGTCTGTTGGCTGTATGCATGTCTTCTTTTGAGAAATGTCTGTTCATATCCTTTGCCCACTTTTTGATGGGGTTGTTTGTTTTTTCTTGTAAATTTGTTTGAGTTCTTTGTAGGTTCTGGATATTAGCTCTTTGTCAGATGAGTAGATTGCAAAAATGTTATTGCCTTCTGTAGGTTGCCTGTTCACTCTGATGGTAGTTTCTTCTGCTGTGCAGAAGCTCTTTAGTTTAATTACATCCAATTTGTCAATTTTGGCTTTTGTTGCCGTTGCTTTTGGTGTTTTAGACAGGAAGTCTTTGCCCATGCCTATGTCCTGAATGGTATTACCTAGGTTTTCTTCTAGGGTTTTTATGGTATTAGGTCTAACATTTAAGTCTCTAATCCATCTTGAATTAGTTTTCGTATAAGGAGTAAGGAAAGGATAAGTCAGGAAACAGGTGCTGGAGAGGATGTGGAGAAATGGGAACACTTTTACACTGTTGGTGGGATTGTAAACTAGTTCAACCATTATGGAAAACAGTATGGCAATCCCTCAAGGATCTAGAACTAGAAGTACCATATGACCCAGCCATCCCATTACTGGGTATATACCCAAATGATTATAAATCATGCTGCTATAAAGACACATGCACATGTACATTTATTGTGGCACTATTCACAATAGCAAAAACTTGGAATCAACCCAAATGTCCATCAGTGACAGACTGGATTCAGAAAATGTGGCACATATACACCATGGAATACTATGCAGCCATAAATAAGGATGAGTTTGCGTCCTTTGTAGGGACATGGATGCAGCTGGAAAGCATCATTCTCAGCAAACTATCGCAAGAACAGAAAACCAAACACCGCATGTTCTCACTCATAGGTGGGAACTGAACAATGAGATCACTTGGACTTGGGAAGGGAAACATCACACACTGGGGCCTATTATGGGGAGGGGGGAGGGTGGAGGGATTGCATTGGGAGTTATACCTGATGTAAATGACGAGTTGATGGGTGCTGATGAGTTGATGGGTGCAGCACACCAACATGGCACAAATATACATATGTAACAAACCTGCATGTTATGCATAGGTACCCTAGAACTTAAAGTATAATAATAATCAATCAATCAATCAATAAAACAGAAAAACAAAAGGAATCTTACAATACTATACTTTCCCTTCCCCTTCCTGGTCTTTATGCTATTGTTGTCATGCATTTTACCTCTATATGTGCTATTAATTCTATGATAGATTGTTATTACTTTTGCTTTAAATAGTCAATATTCTTTAAATAAATTAAAAATGAGAAAAAATGCTTTTACCCATATAAAAAAATAAAATAAAAAATAAAATTATTTGGAGAGAATGGGTACTACAATATTGCACTGGTTCATTTCACATTGCTATAAAGGACTGCCTAGGACTGGGTAATTTATAAAGGAAAGAAGTTGGACTCGGGAAAGGGAACATCATACACCAGGGCCTATTATGGGGAGGGGGGAGGGGGGAGGGATTGCATTGGGAGTTATACCTGATGTAAATGACGAGTTGATGGGTGCAGCACACCAACATGGCACAAGTATACATATGTAACAAACCTACACGTTATGCACATGTACCCTAGAACTTAAAGTATAATAGGACTGGGTAATTTATAAAGGAAAGAAGACTCCCAGTTCCATATGGCTAGGGAGGTCTCAGGAAACTTATAATCATGGTAGAAAGGGAAGCAAGCATGTCCTTCATATGATGGCAGGAAGAAGTGCTGAGCAAAAGGGGGAAAAGCCCCTCATAAAACCACCAGATCTCATGAGAACTCATTCACTGTCAGGAGAACAGCAGCATGGGGGTAACCATCCACATGATTCAATTACCTCCCACTCATCCCTCCCCCGCCCATGGGAATTATGGGAACTACAATTCAAGATGAGATTTGGTGGGAACACAGCCAAAGGGAATCAGATATATTATTTTCCTTCCATCATAGTATAAGCAGAGGATTCATTATTTCCTTATTTGTAATTCTGGAAATCAAAATGTATCTTAAAAATATATCTTATTTTTAGCTACCACAAATAAATAAGAACATGTGATGTTTGTCTTTCTGTGCCTGGCTTATTTCCCTTAACATGATGATCTCCAGTTTCATCCATGTTGTTGCAAATGACTGAATCTCATTTTAAAGAATGTAATTGGATTGTTTGTAACTCAATGGAAAGATGCTTATGGGAGAGATACCCCATTCTCCATGATGTGCTTATTTCACATTGTATGCCTGTATCAAAACATCTAATGTACCCCATAAATATATATATATAGCTACTACATACCCACAAAAATGTAAACAGTAATAATAACAAAAGAAAGAGGAAAAAATACATTTTATACTCAAATAAACCCAACTATTGCCTTCACTACAAGAGAGCTAATTTCAAATTCACTTTGGGAGTCAACACAATTCTATTCTCTTCAAGTAACAGGAGAATATTCATTAACATACATGTCCTCCAGTGATGTCGTTAGAAAGAGTGCTAACATGAGCTGCTTATTCCCTGGTGGGAATGCTCAGGCCTAAATGCATTCACCTCCATTCTAGCTTGCCTTTGTCTTTTCTATGGCTGATAGCTGGGCCTTCAACACTGACTGCAGATGGAAATGCTTTAAGATAAGAATACACAAAAAATCCAAATTTCAAAAACATCAATTTGGGAGTGATTATTCTCATTACTGGATTCTGTCTTGACAAAATTATTAACCATAGGATTAATTTAAACAGTGATCTCTCCCAGTGAATTGAAGTGATCATTCACACATCATTAACTGAAAGGGAGGACTTGGAGAAAAGGATAGCCAGCTGAGAGGCAAGAGCAAAATCACTTCAGTTGCAGCATTAGGAACCATGTCATGACAGAACAATTGTAATTAAAAAGTAAGCAACTCTGAAATTAATTTATTAACTCTAAAGTTAATTTATTATTGAAGAAAATATTTTTTATAAATTTAGTGCAGCCTATGTGTATAGTGTTTATAAGGTCTGCAGTAATGTACAGTAATGTCCTAGTCGTCCACATTAACTCACTGCTCACTCATTGATTCACCCAGAGAAACCTCCTGTCCTGCCAGCTCCATTCACGGCATGTGTCTTATACAGGTTTCACTTTTTATTTTTATGTATATTTTTCAGATAGGGTCTCGCTCTGTTACTCAGCCTCCCAAGTAGCTAGGATTACAGGCATGTGCCACCATGCCTGGCTAATGTTTTAATTTCTGTCCATGTATTTAGAGATGGGAGTCTTTTTTTTTTTTTTTTTATACTTTAAGTTCTAGGGTACATATGCATAATGTGCAGGTTTGTTACATATGTATACCTGTGCCATGTTGGTGTGCTGCACCCATCAACTCGTCAGCACCCATCAATTCATCATTTATATCAGGTATAACTCCCCAATGCAATCCCTCCCCCCTCCCCCCTCCCCATGATAGGCCCCAGTGTGTGATGTTCCCCTTCCTGAGTCCAAGTGATCTCATTGTTCAGTTCCCACCTATGAGTGAGAACATGCGTTGTTTGGTTTTCTCTTCTTGTGATAGTTTGCTAA
>NC_045445.1:31832983-31835483 GCF_002776525.5 Piliocolobus tephrosceles | reverse complement strand
TACAAATATGTCAATATATTACACATATATACACACATAATACTTACATAGACATATACATATACACACATATATATGTATGAACTACATCTTTCTTGACATGGGTAAAATAAAACATTGTTTCTTAGTCTTTACTCAGTGAATGTTTGACTGTTTGAATTAATATGACCAAGATAGCCTATTGTCATTGTCAATTTGACTGAAATATTTTTTTAAATATAAATTCACTTAATCCAACAAATGATATGTCTGATATTGTACTGCAAAGAACTGTCTTTTTAACTAAATTGGTAATAATATATCCAGTCAAACAGGTGAATATTCAGCCTGTCAACCAGCAAATTAAAAATATTCAGATCTATCACATAGCTTGCATGACACAGATCTAAACCTACCACCTAGAACATTATGTCTCTCAAATAGAGTTTCCACAATAAAAGCCCATCTTTGAACTATTTCAACACCCAGCCACTGTAACTACTGAGTACCTGTTAATCCATACTACTCTGTTCTGGGGCACAACCAAGGGAAATACTGGTTTCTTGCACTCACAGAGCCTGCATGCCAACAAGATTTTACTTTTAGAATTTACTATTATTTGTGAAAAATAGTTTATGTGTCTCTTCTCTTCGTTTGATGCCCTTCCCCCTTTTTATACCCTTAGCTAACCCCATAGCACTTAAATATGCCTTTATGGGATGTGTAAATTTATGTAATTCTCATTCCTCGAAGCCTTCATTGGTGCTTCCCTGCCTTAAAGAAAAATCTTCATTTTCCTCAGTATGACATACAAGGCCCTTCATATATGCCCTTTACCTGTGACTCAAGGCTTATGTGCCCTTCACCCAGCCTTAAATTTCTTACAGTTTCCCAAATATGCCTCATCATTTTTGCTCGTGTTTTCCTCTTCTTGGAAAGCTATATCTAACCATAATTTCCTAACTCCTTCCTTTTCAGTTATGAACAAATAAAAACATATTGTAGAGAATGTAGTAAATGCCTATGAATATAAAGTCCGAATTTTTTTTCAAAAAACAGATACTTTCTGCTTAAATTATTTTGTATTGTTCCTTTCTGACTAGCAATCACTTATATAAATTCCAAGTGTATTTTTATCCAAGTTTTTACCCATATATTATATGGATTTATCTCCATAAAACTAGTTTTAGAATAATGTTGTGTGAATAAAAATGTATACAAGTGTAACTTGCAACTAACTTTTTTCTGCTCAATAAGTTTTTTATTTCAGTTTCTAAGATAATTAGATATAATTCATCAAGACTCCATGATTCATCTAATCCCCTATTGATGGATATTTTAGATTATTTCCCATTTCTGTTGCAATGCTATATTAAGCATCCTTGTACACATTTTCTTATACAGATTTGTAAAAGATTTTCTAGGAAATCCAGAAGTTAAATGTATATTTTCATTTTTACTCCAATTTAAGTTTATTCCATTTTTTTCCCAAGAAATGATAACAATTTATATTTTCATCACTATGGTTAAGTGTTGACCTTTCCCACACCTTCTTCTGCATTTGATATTGCAGTCAGATATTTTAATTTTCAAATAACAGTAATATGAATATATCAAAATTTATTTATTTCTTCACATGTTGATGAGCATTTGGTAAGTTCTAGTTTTCGCCTCTTATATATTCAGCTGCTAGGAAGATCCAAGAGCAAGTCTTTGCATGGATATGTTTTCATTTCTCTTCAATAAATACCTAGGAGTAATACTGCTGTGCCAACTCCATGTCTAGAAATACGGAGATATATTTTTTTCCATTTCTTCCACTCTTTACAACTAAAATTTATGGACATTATGTATAAAATAAACATAAGAAGTTTACAAAAGGTGGAGAGAAGAGGATGGGCTAGCTAGATATCCTGGAACATAAGAAATAGCATGGTGGTGAATACTCTTTTTTACTTTATTTATCCTGAGCTGAAGACCTATAATATGTTAACAGCAACAAACACAAGTAAAAAACCACCCTTCTGCCATCAAAAGTCTCCTCTCTCTAGCCAAAGGTCCAGAAAAAGAGCAACCTAAATGGAAAGCTTTTAGACAATAACTATTCCAGCCAAACACAACAGAGAAAACATGAACTCATTGGTAGTCATGGAAGCACCACTACCAGCATCAGAAAATTTTGACTGGGAAGCCTAGATTTCCATTCTTGCTAGGATGTAACAAGATGCTGCAAAATGCCTGGTAAAGTAGCAGAGGGAGTCCATACTGTTATCCCCATCACTGGTAATTAACCTACCTCATGGTGTCAGTGGAAATCAAGTTAAGTGTTTAAATTTCTTTCTTTTTTTTATTATTATTATTATACTTTAAGTTCTAGGGTACATGTGCATAACGTGCAGTTTTGTTACATATGTATACTTGTGCCATGTTGGTGTGCTGCACCCATCAACTCGTCAGCACCCATCAATTCGTCATTTATATCAGGTATAACTCCCAATGCAATCCCTCCCCCCTCCCCCCC
>NC_045445.1:31825643-31832883 GCF_002776525.5 Piliocolobus tephrosceles | reverse complement strand
TATTCCATGGTGTATATGTGCCACATTTTCTTAATCCAGTCTGTCACTGATGGACATTTGGGTTGATTCCAAGACTTTGCTATTGTGAATAGTGCCGCAATAAACATACGTGTGCATGTGTCTTTATAGCAGCATGATTTATAATCCTTTGGGTATATACCCAGTAGTGGGATGGCTGGGTCATGTGGTACATCTAGATCTAGATCCTTGAGGAATCGCCATACTGTTTTCCATAATGCTTGAACTAGTTTACAATCCCACCAACAGTGTAAAAGTGTTCCTATTTCTCCACATCCTCTCCAGCACCTGTTGTTTCCTGACTTTTTAATGATTGCCATTCTAACTGGTGTGAGATGGTATCTCATTGTGGTTTTGATTTGCATTTCTCTGATGGCCTGTGATGATGAGCATTTTTTCATGTGTCTGTTGGCTGTATGAATGTCTTCTTTTGAGAAATGTCTGTTCATATCCTTTGCCCACTGTTTAAATTTCTATCCTCACTGTGCAGTAATCAAGTAGCCCTCTCTTCCTCACAGAAGTGGTGTCAGGAGAGACCTAGTAAAAAGTCTAAAATTTCACCATTGCCAAGCTTTAACAAGGTCACTCATGCACCACCACATCAATGGAGATCATGTAGAAAGCTGGAATCCCCATCCCTGCTCAGAAGTAATGAGGAGTCCCTCTCCTTGACTGTCACCACAAACCAAGTAGGGAACCTGGACTTCCACCAACACTGTACAGTAACAACGTAGTGACCACTTTTGTCATGCAGGAGTGTTGTTAGAAAAAAAAAAAAAAAAAAAAAAACAAAAGCAACTAGACACAATTTAAATATCATTGGGGTTTCAAAACATAATGCCCAAAGTATTCAGATTTTAATTAAAAATCACCCATAATATCAAGAATCAGGACTAATGAGATGAATGAAAAAGATAATTAACATACACCAACACTGAGATAACAGAAATGTTAGATTCATTTGACAATAATTTTAAAGCAACCCTAATAAAAATGCTTTATTGAGCAATTAAAAAAATATGTGTAAAACAAAGAAAAAATAAAGTGTCAGCAATGAAATAGAAAATATCAGTTAAAAAAAAATGTAAAAAAGAAACAAATGGAAATTTTAGACCTGAAAAATGCAACAACTAAAATAGAAAACATCAGTATATGAGCTCAACAGAAAAACGGAGGGGACAGGCCGGATGCGGTGGCTCATGCTTGTAATCCTAGCACTTTGGGAGGCCGAGGCAGGTAGATCACGGGGCAAAGAGATCAACACCATCCTGGCCAATATGGTGAAACCCTGTCTCTACTAAAAATACAAAATTAGCCAGGCATGGTGGTGTGCGCCTGTAGTCCCAGCTACTCCGGAGGCTGAGGCAGGAGAATCACTTGAACCCAAGAGGCAGAGGTTGTAGTGAGCTGAGCTGAGATCCGGCCACTGCACTCCAGCCCGGGTGACAGAGCGAGACTCCGTCTCAAAAAAAAAAAAAAAAAAAAAGAAAAAGGAGGGGACAAAGGAAAGAATAAAAGAAATGGTAGCTGGAACAATAGCTATCCATTTGAACAACAGATATAAAGTAGACTGAAAAGTAAACAGAGCCTCAGGGACCTATGAGCATATAAAGAAAGAGCTAACATTTGTGTTATCATAGACTTGTAAGGTGAGGGGAAAGAGAATGAGACTTAAAAAGTATTCAAAAACAATGGCTGAAAGCTTGACAAATTTGGTAAGAGACATAAACTCACAACTTTAAGAAGCTGAGCAAACAACAATCAGGATAAACAAACAAAAATACATGACAAGAGAGATCATATTAATCTTCTGAAAACAAAGGCAAAGGAAACATCTGAAAAGCAATCAGAGAAAAGTATACCTTAACTATAAGAAATAAATAATACAAATGACACCAGATTTTTATCAGAGACAATGGATGTAACCAGGGATGCAAGGCTGGATGAATGTTCAAAAATCAATCAATCTACAAACTCTCACCCAGAGCAATCAAGCAAGAGAAAGAAATAAAGGGCATCCAACCTGGAAAACCAGAAGTAAAACTATCTCCGTTAACTGATATAATCTTATACCTAGAAAACCCTAAAGATTACTCAAAAAGACTCCTAGATTTGATGAATTCAGTAAAGTCTCAGATTACAAATCAATGTACACCACTCAGTAGCACCACTATACATCAACAATGACCAAATTGAGAATCAAATTAATGAACTCAATCCCTTTTACAATAGCTGCAAAAAATAATAAAATACCTAGGGATATAATTAACCAGGAAGGTGAAAATTCTCTAGAAGGAGAACTACAAAACACTGCTGAAAGAAATCAGATGACACAAATAAATGAAAATAAACAAATGAAAATACATCTTATTTTCATGGATTGGAAGAATCAATATCATGAAAATGGCCAAACAAACAAAGAAATCTACAGATCAATGTAATCCCTATCAAAATATTAACATCACTATTCACAGAATTAGAAAAAAAAATCCTAAAATTCACATGAAATCAAAAGAGAGCCCAAATAGCCAAAGCAATTTTAAGCAAAACAGTACAAATCTGGAGGCATCACATTACCCAACTTCAAATTATACTGCAAGGATATAGTAACCAAAACAGCATGGTACTGGTAAAAAAGTAGATACATAGACCAAGGAAACAGAATGAGAACCCAGAAACAACACCATATACCTATAGCCAACTGATCTTTCACAAGTTGACAAAAACATACACTGGGGAAAGGACACCCTATTCAATAAATGGTGCTGGTTAAACTGGATAACCACATAAAGAAGAATTAAACTGGATCCTTATCTCTCACCTTATACAAAAGTCAATGGAAATGGATAAAAGACATAAATCTAAGATCTGAAGCCATACAATTTCTAGGAAATAACCTTGCAAAAAGTCTTCTGGATTTTGGTCTAGGCAAGGAATTATGACTAAGACCTCAAAAGCAAATACATCAAAAACAAAAATAAATAAGTGGGACCTAACTAAACTAAAAAGCTTCTGCATAGGAAAAGAAATACTCATAAGAATAAACAGACAACCCAAAGAATGAGTGAAAATATTTACAAACTATGCATGCAACAAAGGACTAATATCCAGAATCTACAAGGAACTCAAACAAATCAGCAAGAAAAAAAAATCATCAAAAAGTGGACAAATAATATGAACAGACATTTCCCAAAAGAAGATACACCAATGGCCAAGAAACATAAGAAAAATGCTCAGCATCACTAATCAGGGAAATGCAAATTGAAACCACAATGAGATACCCCTGATATGTCTTAGATCTGTGTCCCCATCCAAATCTTATATTGAACTGTAATCCTGATATGGTTTGGCTCTGTATCCCCACCCAAATCTCATCTTGTAGCTCCCACAATTCCCATGTGTTATGGAAGGGACCTGGTGGGAGATGATTGAATCACAGGGGCAGGTCTTTCCCATGCTGTTTTTGTGACAGTGAATGGGTCTCATGAGATCTGATGGTTTTAAAAATGGGAGTCTCCTTGCATAAGCTCTCTTTGCCTGCTGTCATCTACTTAAGATGTGACTTGCTCCTCCTTGCCTTCTGCCACGATTGTGAGGCCTTCCCAGCCACGTAGAACTTTAAGTCTAATTAAACC
The DNA here is from genome assembly GCF_002776525.5 of Piliocolobus tephrosceles. Lineage (NCBI taxonomy): Eukaryota > Metazoa > Chordata > Mammalia > Primates > Cercopithecidae > Piliocolobus > Piliocolobus tephrosceles. The sequence goes on along the minus strand of NC_045445.1, from coordinate 31,829,230 downwards.
TCTTTGTTTTGTAAATTGCCCAGTCTCTGGTATGTTTTTATCAGCAGCGTGAAAATGGACTAATACAAATCACCAATACTGGAGGTGGAGTTTGGTGGGAGGTGATTGGATCATGGGGGCAGTTTCTAATGGTTTAGCACCATCCCTCTAGTGCTGTTGTCATGATAGAATTCTCACGAGATCTGGTTGTTTAAAAGTGTGTAGCACCTTCCCCTCTCTTCCCTCTCCTGCTTCAGCCATGTAAAACGTACCTAATTCTCCTTTGCCTTCTGCCATGATTAAACATTTCCTGAGGCCTCCTCAGAAGTCACTATGCTTCCTGTACAGCCTACAGAACTGTAAGCCAATTAAACCTTTTCTCTTAATAAATTACCCACTCTCAGGTATTTTATAGCAGTGCAAGAGCAGACTAATACACTACCTTACCCCAGTCAGAATGGCCATTATGAGAAAGTCAAAAAGCAATAAATTGGTGTAGATGTGGTGAAAAGTGAACACTTACACACTGCTGGTGAGAATGTAAATTAGTATAACCTCTATGGAAAACAGTATGGAGATTTCTCAAAGAACTAAAAGTAGATCTACCACTCATTCCAGGAGTCCCACTACTGGGTATCTACCCAAAGGAAAAGATGTCATTATGTTAAAAAGACTTCTGAACACATTTATGGATTGGAAGAATCAATATCATGAAAATGGCCATACCACCAAAGTAATCTACAGATTCAATGCAATTCCTATCAAAATATTAGCATCAATTGGAAACATATGAAAACAACCTAAGTGCCCATCAACCAACGAGTGGATACAGAAAATGTGTGTGTGTGTATATATATATACACACACACACTATATTGTACATATATACACACACATATGTGTAAACATATATATACAATATATGTACAAACATATATATATATACACATATACATATTTTATACATATTCAACGAAATTCCACTCATAGAAAAGAATGAAATAACGTCTTTTGCAGAAACTTGGATGGAGCTGGTGGTCATTATTCTAAGGGAAGTAACTTAGGAATAGAAAACCAAACAACACATATTCTGACATATAAGTGGGAGCTACGCTATGGATATGCAAAGACATACAGAGTGGTATAGTGGACATTGGTGACTCAGAAGGAGGAAGGTTGGGAAGGGGTGAGGGATTAAAAACTACATATTGAGAAAAATGTACCTTACTCACAAGATGGGTACACTAAAATCTTGAACATCATCATTATACAATTCATCCACGTAACCTAAAACCACTTGTACCACTAAAGCTATTTAAATAAATAAAAAATTCATCTAATCCACCATATTAACAGGTTAAAGAAGAAAAACGTATGCTATCACATCACTCATTGCAGAAAAACCATCTGACAAAATTCAGCGCTCATTCACAATGAAAAAATCTCAGAAAATAGAAATATTGAGGAAATTCCTCAACTTGATTAAAAAAAGCTATGAAAAAAACTACAGTTAACATCATACCTAATGTTGAATAACTAAATGCTTTCCTCCTTAAACTGTGAATGAAGCAAGTGCGACTACTCTCATCACTTTTATTCTGCGAAGTGCTGGAAGTTCTAGACATGCCACAAGGAAAGAGAAGGAAACAAAAGGCATGCAGATCAGAAAATAAAAAAATAAAACTTCCCTGTTTGTAGATGTCATGATTGTTTACATAGAAAACACCAATTAACCCATTTTTAAAATACTCCTAGAATGAATACATTCAAACAAGATAAAAGATCAACATACACAAATACATGTTATTTCGATATACTAGCAATAAACATGTGGACTCAAATTAAAAATGCAATATCATTTATAATTATTTTTATAATTTATAATGTAGTTATATTTATAATGGCTTAAAAATGAGAAATACTTAGGTATAAATCTAAGAAGACGTGCATGATTTACATGCTGAAAATATACAATGTTGATGAAAGAAATAAAAGAATATCGAAATAAATGGTAAGATAAATTGTATTCATTAATTAGAACACTCAAAAGAATAAATGTCTTAATTTTCCCCAGATTGATAAATAAGTGTGATGCAATTATAATCAATATCTGAATAAGAATTCTTGTAGATACAGACAAGATAATTCTAAAACTTACATGCAAAATTAAAATAACTAGAATAGCTAAAGGAAATTTTGAAAAACAACACAGTAGGAGAAAGAAGTCCATTTGATCTTAAATGTTGCTACAGTAATCAGACTTTGTGGTATTTACAGAGGGATAGGCACATAGATCAACAGGACAGAAAATATCCAGAAATAGATGAAAGCAAATACATCCAACTAATTTTTGACAAAGGTGTAAAAGCAACTCAGTGGCAAAAGGTTAGCCTTTACAACAGACTGTGCTGAAGTAATTGAACATCCATAGGGAAAATAATTGACTGGTCTCATGCCTTATATAAAACTTAACTTAAAATGAATCAAAATCTAAAATTATAGAACTACAAAACTGGGGGGGGGGGGGGATGGAGAAACTCTTAAGGATCTAGAGATAGACCTAGATCTTAGATTTTTTACCAAAAGCATTATACATAAAAGGAAAAATTAATAAATTGGATTTTATTAATATAAAAAATTTTGTATTCTGAAATATTCTGTCAGGATGAAAATACAAGCTACAGACTGTGAGTGCACATTAGCAAATCACATATTTGACAAAGGACTGGTATCTAAAATATATAAAGAACTCTCAAATCAATAGTAAAAAAAAAAATTATATTGGAAAATAAGCCAAAAGACTTCTGATTTACAGTTCGGCAGGCAGGAAGCCTGGAAGTCATCACTCTAGCCTAATAACAAGTGAAGAGGTGAACAAATTGAAAAATCAATGACTCTTCCTGCATCTGTAAGAGAGTTGAGGTCACAGGGCAAACTGATTCCCCAACAATTGGAGAGACTGGCAGGTGAATGTAGAGAAACACAGTATAGTAGAGCAGAAACTCAGGAGCTGAAAGCTCTGTGGAATCTAGTGACAGGGTTAAAAAAAATTCTGAACTATAATTCACAAATTGCTAGAGACTCAGTGTGGACATCTCTGAGAACTAAAAACCATAGGCATATCCAGTCATAATCATAATGGGGACTCACACATTTGTGAGTTTTATTTACTGAAGCTAAATCAAATTGTCATAGTTAATACAAGAAAATAATTCTCTTGTACTTCTGGTGGGGGTGGGAGGAGAAAAAACCATTTTAAAGTGCACCAAAGTATTCTGTTCTTCTTAACAAGGTCTACTCTCAGGATAAAGAAGTTAACCAGAGCCTAACCTACTGGGCCTTTTCAGAGCCTAACTGACCTGGTAGAAAGGAAGTATCTAACTCTAGCCTACTCTAGCCATCCTGCCCCACCACAAATGTGGGAAAAGAATGGGAAGCCCCGGGTGAATTTCACAGTCTAGGGGCCCATGATCATCTAAAGAACTGATACCTGATCATACTAATACAGAATGCTTCATCTTTCCCCATACCTTACCACTACATTCCTAAAGACCTATTTACAGTAGTCTTTTTTTTTTTTTTTTTTTTTTTTTTTTTTTTTTTTTTTT
>NC_045445.1:31800596-31825543 GCF_002776525.5 Piliocolobus tephrosceles | reverse complement strand
TTTTTTTTTTTTTTTTTTTTTTTTTTTTTTTTTTTTTTTTGAGGCGGAGTCTCGCTCTGTCGCCCGGACTGGAGTGCAGTGGCCGGATCTCAGCTCACTGCAAGCTCTGCCTCCCGGGTTTATGCCATTCTCCTGCCTCAGCCTCCGGAGTAGCTGGGACTACAGGCGCCCGCCACCTCGCCCGGCTAGTTTTTTTTTTGTATTTTTTTAGTAGAGACGGGGTTTCACCGTGTTAGCCAGGATGGTCTCGATCTCCTGACCTCGTGATCCACCCGTCTCGGCCTCCCAAAGTGCTGGGATTACAGGCTTGAGCCACCGCGCCCGGCCAGTAGTCTTTTTACTTAGCATATAATGTCTGACTATCAAGAAAAATTACAAGACATACCAAAAGGCAAAAAATACACTTTGAAGAGACAGAGCAAACATCAGAATCTGGCACAGATACAGCAGAGACATTGGAATTATCAGACCAGCAATTTAAAACAATTATTATTAATATGATAAGGGCTCTAATGGGTAAAGTGGGCAGTATGCAAGATCAGATGAACCATGTAAGCAAAGAAATGAAAATTCTAGAAAAAAAAAAACACTATCAATGAAAAACTGTGACAGAAAAGAATGTTTTTGATAGGATTATTAGGTGGACTGATGTAACTGAGGAAAAAAATCCTCTGAGCTTGAGGATCTCTCAATAGAAACCTCTAAAACTGAATGGCAAAGAGAAAAAAAAATGACTGAAACAAACAGAATATGACATCCAAGAACTGAGAGACAACCGCTAAAGATTTAACATACACATAATGAGAATATAAGAAAGCAAAGAGAGAGTAAAAGGAATGAAAAAATACTTGGAGCAATAACGACTGAGAACTTTCCCCAAATCATTGTCAGCCACAGAACCACAGATTCAGGAAGCTCATAGATATCAAGTAGGATAAATGCCAAAAACAAAAACAAAAAAACTACACCTGTGCATATCATATTGAAACTATAAGAAAATCAAAGATGGGGTAAAAAAACTCTGAAAGAAACCAAAGGAAAAAAAAAAAAAGCTGACCTATGAAGAAGCAAAGATAAGAATAATACCTGTCTTCTCTTCAGAAACCATGCCAGCAAGAAAAGAGTGGAATTTAAAAGTACTGAGAAAAAATGAACACTAATCTAGAATTATGTGCCCAGAAAAAAACATTCTTCAACAATGAAAGAGGAATATATGGTTTTCAAAAAGTTGAAGAAACGTATTGCCAGTACACAAGTCTTGCCAGAAATATTAAAAGAAACTCATTAGATGGAAAGGAAATTATATAGGTAAGATACTTGCATCCACGTAAAAAAGGAAGAGCATCAGAGAAAGAATAGGTACAGGTAAAATAAAAACTTTTATTTATTATATATTATACACAATATATTTTATTATATTTATATTTTAAATATATGCATTTTTTGAGGCAGGGTCTTGCTCTATCACCCAGGCTGGAGTACAGTGGCAGGATCACAGCTCACTGCAGCCTCAAACTCCTGGGCTCAAGTGATCCTCCTGCCTCAGCTTCCAAAGTAGCTGGGGCCACAGGTACACACCACTATACCTGGCTAACTTTTTAAATTTTTTTGTAGAGATGGCATCTTGCTATGCTGCTCAGGCTAGCCTGAAACCCCTGGGCTCAAGTAATCCTCCTGCCTTGGCCTCCAAAAATGCTGGGATAACAGGTGTGCATTTTTCTTATTCTTAATTAATATAACAGATGAGTCTTGTTCAAAATAGTAATAGCAATGATGTATTTAAATATGTATGCTTATGTGTGTGTGGATATATATACAGTTATGCATGCTTATGTATAATGATATGTATTATAATATGGATGGAAGGAGAAAATTAAAATTATTTTGATATAAGACACTCACACTACCTGTAAAGAGGTATAGTATTATTCAAAAGTGAGCTTAGACTACTTGGAAGTGTATATTGTAAATGCTACAGAAACCACTTTAAAGAAAAGAAAAAAAAAGTTCAACCAATATTCTAAGAGAGAAGATAAAATGGAATTGTATAAAATGCACAATTAAAACCAGAAGAAAATGAATGAAGGGAAGACAAAAATAGGACTAAAAAGGACAACAAATATATATATCATATAGTAACAAATATGGTAGATATTCATCCAAATGTGTCAATAATCACTTTGAATGTTAATTGTCCAAATGAACCAATTAAAAGAGATTTTCAGAGTGGATCTAAAAGCCCGACCCATCTATATGCTGTCTACTAGAGACTCACTTTAAATATAAGACATATTAGATTAAAAGTAAATGGATGGAGAAAAATATACATTGAAAACATTAATCAAAAGAATGTGGGAATAGCTGTATTAATTTCAGAAGACACAGACTTGAGAGCAAGGAAATTATCAGGGGTAAAAAAGGGTATTACATGTTGATAAAGGGGCCAATTATCAAAGAACACATAATTGTCCTTAATGTGTCTGCACCTAACAACAGACCATCAAAATATATGAGGCAAAAACTGATAGAATTTCAAGAAGAAATAAATAAATCTACATTACAGTTGGAAATTTCAACACCCCTTTATCTTGAATGAACAGATCTAGTAGGCAGAAAATTAGTAGAGCACAGTTGTACTCAACACCACCACCAACCAACTGGATATAATGGATATCTGTAGCCCACTTCATCCAAAAAAAAAAAAAAAAACAGAATACACATTCATGTCAAGCTCCCATTATTCATCCAGCAAGATAGACCTTACATTGTGGGCCATCAAATACACCTTAACAAGTTTAAATGAATAAAAAATCATTCAATCTCTGTTCTCAAACCACAGTGGAATTAATCTAGAAATCAGTAACAAAGATAGCAGGAAAATCCTGAAATACTTGGAAATTAAACAACAAAGTTCTAAATAACACACGGGTCAATAAGTGAAAAATTCTAATATTTTGAACTAAATGAAAACACAACTTAAAATCTGTGGGATGCAGCAAAAGCAGTCCTTAAATGGAAATTTATAGGACTGAATGCATATATTAGAAAAGAAGATCTAAAATCTTAGAAGATCTAAGATCTAAACTTATATAAGCTTCTACCTTAGAAAACTAGCAACAGAAGAGTGAATTATCCAAAGTAAGCAGAAGAAAAGACATAATTAAAATCAGAGCAGAAATCAATACAATTCAAAACAAGAAATTAATAGAGAAAACCAATGGAACCAAAAGCTGCTTTTTTAAGATAAATAAAATTATTAGTCCTCTAGCCAATTAAATCTCTTTATTTTTTTTAGGTCTATTCAGATTTTCTATTGTTCCTTCCTGAGAATTTTTCCATTTTGTGTAAATTATCTAATTTGTTGGGATATAATTGTTTGTAGTATTTTTCTTTCATTCTAGACTTTAATAATTTAGTCAGCTCTTCTTCTTGGCCTGTCAAGGTAAATGTGTATTAATTTTGCTGATCTTTTAAAAAAACAAATTATTGGTTTCATTGCTTTCATCTAATATTTTTCTATTGTTTATTTAATTAACAGTTACACTCCAGTCTTTACATTTTCCTTCCTTTTATTTGCTATGGGGTTATTTTGCTCCTCTTTTCCTAGTGTCTTAAGGTAAAAGACCACGTTATTCATTTAGATGTGTCTTTTTTAATATAGGTGTTTACAGCTATAAATCTTTCTCTAAGCACTGCTTTAACTTCATTTCATAACTTCTGGTAGGTTTTGTCTTCATTTTCAATTTTATTCATCTTTAGTATTTTCTAATTCTCCATGTGATATTTTTTCATTTTTCAGTCATTCATTTTGTGTATGTAGCTTTGTTTGCTTTCAATTTTATTTTTTTAATTGACAAATATTAATTGTACATATTCATGGGGTAGTGAGGTGATAATACACATAATGTATAGTTTTGATGCATTGGTTATTTATGGGTGTACTATTCCACATATTTGTGAATTTGTCAAGTTTCCTTTCCTAGTATTACTCCATTGTTTTGGAGAACATACTTTGTATGATTTAAATCTTTTTAATTTTTTTGAGGCTTGCTTTATGACCTAACATATGGTCTATCCTAGAGAATATTCCATGTGCATTCAAGAATATGTATTCTGCTGTTATTGGTCGGAGTGTTGTACAGATGTTTCTTAGGTCTAATTGGCATATAGTGTTCAAGTCTATTTTCTTATTGCTCCCCTGCCTAGATGCTCTGTTATGAAAATGAGCTATTGTTATTGAATTGTCTATTTCTCCCTTTATTTATGTCAACTGTGTCTTTATTTTGAGGTTCTGTTGTTTCGTATATATTTGTTTAAAACTATTATATCTTCCTGATGCACTGACGTTTTATTATTATAAAATACCTCTTTATCTCTAGTAATTTGTTTTAAAGTCTATTTTCTCTGATAATAGTCTAGTTATTTCAAGTTAATTATTGTTGCATGTTATATCTTTTTCCATCCTTTTACTGTTAACCCATTTGTACTTTGAATCTCAAATGTCCCATGTAGACAGCATATTTGGTTCTTGCTTTTCTTTTTTATCCAGACTGAAAATCTCTACCTTTTGATTGGGCTATTTAATCCATTCACACTTAATGTTATTATAATATCAATATATTTTGAATTACATTTGTCAAGTTACTTTTGTTTTCTCTATGTCTCATGGGTTTTTTTTTTCTCTCTCTCTCTCTCTCTATTCTTCCTTATTGATTTCTTTTGCATTTAGCAAATATTGCCTAATGTAACATTTTCATTTCTTTAATTTTTTTACTATATCTTTTGTATGTTAAATCTGATATCTGGGTCCTCTCAGAAGAAGTGTCTGCTATCTGCTTTTTTTTCCTTTTTTCCTTTTTTTTTTTTTTTTTTTTTTTTTTTTTTTTTTTTTTTTTTTTGACTGAGTCTTGCTCTGTCACCCAGGCTGGAGTTCAGTGGCACGATTTCTGATCACTGCAACTTCCACCTCCCGGGTTCAAGCGATTCTTCCATCTCAGCTTCTCTGAGCAGCTGGGATTACGGGCACCCACCACCACGCCTGGCTAATTTTTGTATTTTTAATAGAGACGGAGTTTCACCATGTTGGCCAGGCTGGTTTCAAACTCCTGACCTCAGGTGATCCGCCCACCTCGGCCTCCCAAGGTGCTGGGATTATAGGTGTGAGCCACAGCACCCGGCCTGCTATCTACTTTATGTGTGTGTGTACAGATTGCACTTTCCCATTTTCCTTGCATGTCTTGTAATTTGTTGTTAAAAACTAAGTATTTTAGGTAATACAGCAACTCTGGATGGTGATTCTTCTCCCCACATTTAAGGCTTGTTTTAGTTGTTATTTTATTCCTTGTTTAATGACTTGGTTAGACTGTTTGAATGAAGTTTAATTTATTCACTTAGTGTGAAGCCTTTAATGTTGTTTCTCAGGAGGTGCACACTGTCACCCTGGAATGACAGTGGTTTTATCAGAGCTATCATTGCATCTTTCTTTGATCTCTATTAACCTGTTTACTTCAGGTGGTATTAACACCCAGCCCTTAGGCCCCATTAATTGCTGGCTGGTTGCTATTTTGTTTCCAGCAATGCCTTGGGCCATAAATTGCACCTAGTATAATTCAATTACATTTGGGCAGTGATTGTTTTTCATGTCAGTCTGAGGTTTGTTCTGATCCCAAGAGGGTTCTTCTTAGCGATTTCTTTCCCTGTTCTTTCTAAAAAACTAGTTGACCCTATGAGGTAACTTCTTGTTCTCACTTAAGAACAGCTATTGTTTTCAAGAGCACATTTAGGCTTAAGTTTCCCCATGCTGTCATTAAAATAAAGTCAGTTTCTGACTCACTAGGAGTTCTGAGGCTGGGAGAAGTGGAAGAATTTAGGAGAGCTTCAGAACTCTCTATTCGTATGTACTATTACTCCTCATGTAAAAAGTTCCTGAGCCATTACTCCAGGCACTGGGTAAGGTGATAACCTCTAGTATATTTTGCTTGCCTCTCTTGTTGTGGAATTTTAGTCCTATGAATGAGCTGGATCAAGTCTAGGGTATAGCCTTCATCCTATGAATGGGGACTCAGTGAAAGAAGGTGGGCCCCAGCATCTTGGACACAATGCTCAGAAATTTAACCTGTTAAACTTGAAGATGTTGGGTCAAAAGGTGATGTCAGTAGGCCCCTTGTGGAGAGATACCATGTTACTTGATTTAAAACTGAGAGAAGAGAGAGCCCCATCTTGTTGGCCATACCTACCCAGACTAGAGATTTTGTCACACTCAGCTGGGAAGCAGGTCAAAATTCAAATACCACAGTCTCTTGTGGCTTGTAATAAGTCTTAATAGGTTTTCTTGAATAAAATGTTTCTTAACTTTATGGCCTTGGGACAATATATCATTATTTTAATCTTTTTTATAAGTTTCACTATTTATGCTTATTTCTCTGGGGATGAGGCTCATAAAGCTCCATACACTGACATCTCAATATAAAATTCTTCTCCTTTATATTTTTTATCATATGTTATAAATCATTTTCAATGGTTGTATTATCTGTAGTGCCATGAGAGTATGGATTATTATGCTTCTTGAGTTTGTAAATTATCTGTCATAGGGAAAGTTTCCTGTTTGTCCACCTATTTGTTTGTTTGCTTGTTTGCTTAAACTCTTGTGTGTTTGTTCTATGAACTTAGTTTCAGAAGATATTGTGGGTTTTTTTTTTTTAGGAGTCATGCTCATGTTCTGGCTCATAGAGTTTTCTGTATGTAATCTTGAATTTGCCTTTCTTAGGCCCTATATGTTTTATCTTTTTGGACCAGTTTTAAAATTAGTTTCTCTGCTCTAGTTTTACAATATGTTGGTATTTACCATATATTGCCAATATCCACAAATGACTTAATATTCTGATTGCTTCTAGGTCACTCTTTTTTTATGTATTGCGTGTATCCAATGGCTCTCCTATTTCTTCTATACTTAACATGGAGTACAAAGTTGTGCTACAGGCCAGGCGCGGTGTCTCACACCTGTAATCCCAGCACTTTGGGAGGCCAAAGCAGGCAGATCATGAGGTCAGGAGATCAAGATCATCCTGGCTAACACGGTGAAACCCCATCTCTATGAAAAATACAAAAAATTAGCCGGGCATGGTGGCACGTGCCTGTAATCCCAGCTACTCAGGAGGCTGAAGCAGGAGAATTGCTTGAATCTGGGAGGCAGAGGTTGTGGTGAACCGAGATCACACCACTGCACTCCAGTCTGGGCAATAGAGCAAGACTCCGTCTCGAAAAATAAAATAAAAAGTTGTGCTACAACCCATTTATAGATTGGGTAGGCCCTTTCTGACTCCATCTTATGTGGAACCCCCCACTTATATTCTCTGGGGTTCTCATGTCCTCTAACTTATCCTCTCAGCCTTAAAGCTTAATCATAACATCCCTGAGCTGCTTACCTTCATCTTCCACTAAATACTCTGAGTTCCACTCATGATTCTACCACATACATACAGGCACATCTCCATATATGTGGGTTCCACATTTGTGGATTCAACCAACCACCAATCAAAAATTTTTTTTAAGTCTACAAAGTTCCCAAAATCAAGACTTAATTTTGTCACATGCCAAGTACTGTGTTGAATCCACATAAGTAAGGTTATGTATAGACATTGCATTAGGTATTATAAGTACTTTAAAGATGATTTAAAGTATATGGGAGAATGTGCATAGTTGATATTTCAAGAACTTGAGCACCTAAGGATTTGAGTATTCACAGGCGAAGAGTCTTAGAACCAATCCCTCACATATACCAAGGGATGGCTGCATTCTCTTTTCTTATTTTTAAGCTTCACCAGTTGTGATGATGATGACTTTATTTAAAATTGTCATGCGTAGAGAAAGGGGTAAGGAAAAATTCCTACATACATTGAGTGTATTATCTTGACTAATTCTTTTCCCTTCTTTTCCACGTCTTCACTTAGCTTTCTGCCTGTTCAGATTTGTGTCCTCCAAGAGGCCTTACTGGAACTTCCAGGATGGCTTTGCGGTTCCTCAATTATACTCTCACGCTCCTCTGAGCTTGCCTCCATTACACCACTTGTCACATTGCATTGTCTCCTTACCAAACCAAGAAGTCCTTTCAGCAATTATAACTTATTTTACTACTCTATTTATCCCTAAGAACTAGCATTACCCCCTCTCACACAGTCGCTTCTCAATATCTATTTTGTTTGATGAAGAAACGCCAGCACATATATCCACTTATTCTTTCTTATCAGGAATCCGAAGTATAAACAATATCCACACTTCAATGCTTAAATATTATATGGAAAAAGCAAACTTCATTGAAAAACAATAAAGAAAATCTTCCTAGGAATAATATAATCTTCCTTACTAATTCAAAAGTACCATCTATATCAGTTTACTCTCATTACGTTTTTGTTTAAAAACATAGTTACCGAATTTGAATGACAGAATCAGCTTTTAAAAACTATCAACTGACTGAAACAATGAACCTGGCTTGGATTTTTTGTGTATTCTTATCTTATGTATTTTTAGTAGAGACGGGGTTTCACTATGTTGGCTAGGCTGGTCTCGAACTCCTAATCTTGTGATCTGCCCACCTTAGGCTCCCAAAGTACTGGGATTACAGGCATGAGCCACCGCACTCGGCCCAAAAATATACTTTAAAGGAGGTGAAGGAAAATGGCTGAACAGAACCCCCCAACAATTGTTCCCCAACAGGAACACCAAATTGAACAACTATCCACACCGTTATAAGAATGAAAGTATCAAATCAAAGAACCCGGTTTTAACATAATAGCAAGGAAAGAGACATCGAAGAGGATAGAAAGGACAGTCTTGTATTGAGTACACCCCTCCTTCTCCAACCTTAGGTATTGCAGAACAAAAAGAGAATCTGTGTGTGCTTGGGAAAATGAGAGCAAAGTATGAAATTTGCATTGGAATTCAGTGTTGTCCTGTCACAGCAGAATACATCCAAGGGCAGAATTCTGCTGATGCCCATGGAGGAGGCATTTTGACCAGCCCTGGGCCAGAGGGAAATCCTCTTCCCCAGTGGGAAGAACCCAAGTCCCAGCCAGATTCATCACCAGCTAACTAAAGTGGCCTGGGGACCTGAACAAATTTGAGTGGAAATCAGGCCACAAGATCTGCAGTCACTGGGCAAGCCCTGATGCTGCACTGGTCTTAGAGGCAGTAGGCTTGGAGTACAACTTGTGTGACACCCGTTACAGTGGCCAAGAGAGTACCTGTGTCACCCCTTCCCCAACTCCAAGCAGGGAAGCTTGGGGAGAGACTCCTTCCATTTGAGTGAAGAGTACAATAACTTTTTCTTATAACTTGGGTACCAGCTCAGCCACAATAAAATAAAGCACTATGCATATTCTTGAAGCCCTCACTTCCAGGCCTTTGCAACTGGATGACATACTAGACCCACCCTAGGCCAAAAAAGAATCCACTGCCCTGATAGGATAAACACAGTTCCAGCAAGATTCACTATCTACTAACTAAAATGGCCTTGGGCAGTGAATTAACAGCAGCAGCAGGCAAGTATTAGTGGCTATGGGCGTGGGTAGCCCCAGTAATGAACTGTAAAGCCACAAGCTTCAGATAAGAACCCAGAGCAGTGACAGCTATAATGGTCATGGGAGTACCCCCATCACACCTCCCCTGTGATGGTTAATATTGAGTGGCAACTTGATTACATTGAAGGATGCAAAGTATATTTCCTGGATGTGTCTGTGAGGGTGTAGCTAAAGGAGATTAACATTTTAGTCAGTGAACTGGGAGAGGCAGACTCACCCTTAACCTGGGTGGGCACCATCTAATCTACTGCCATCATAAAAGCAGGAGTGGAGAGAACAGACTTGCTGAGTCTTACGGCCCCCATCTTTCTCCCATGCTGGATGCTTCGTGCCCTAGAACATCAGACTCCAAGTTCGTCAGCTTGTGGACTCGTGAACTTACACCAGCGATTTGTCAGGGGCTCTCAGGCCTTTGGCCACAGACTGAAGGCTGAACTATCAGCTTCCCTACTTTTGAGATTTGGGGACTCGAACTGGTTTCCTGGCTCCTCAGCTTGCAGACAGCCTATTGTGGGTCTTCACCTGGTGATAATGTCAGTCAATTCTCCTAATAAACTCTTCTTGATGTATTCATCTATCCTATTAGTTCTGTCCCTTTAGAGAACCCTGAGTGATCCATCCCCTGACTCCAAGCAGCCCAGCAGGGGAAGACGCTCCTTCTGATTAGGGGAAAGAGATGAAAGAGAGCAAGAGACTCTGCCTGGTAACCCAGAGAATTATCTTATCTTCGCCAAGTCAACCAAGTCTGCAAGAGTCATAGTGTTCCTGGGCTTAGGACATCCCCTAGTGCTGAAACAGCTGCAGTAGCCACAAGCTTAGGTCACGACACTCAATTCTTTCTGAATCCTTGGAAGGCCCTCTCAAGAAGGAATAACTAACTCTTCAATGCTCAGACACTGAGGAATGTTCACAAGCATCAGGAACATCCAGAAAACAAAAATAAACAAGGCACCAGTCAACAACTCTTGACTGACAGAGACATGTGACCTCTCAGATAGAAAATTCAAAGTAACTGTCTTGAGGAACTTCAGTAAACTTTAAGATAACACAGAGAAGGAATTTAGAATTCTATCAGAGAAATTTATCATAAAATTTAAAATAATAAAAAGCAGCAATTCTGAAGCTAAAATAATTCATTTGACAAACTTTAAAATGTATCAGTCTCTCAAAAGCAGAACCCATCAAGCAGAAGAAAGGATTAGTGAGCTCAAACACAGGCTATATGAAAATACACAGAGGAGAAAAAAGAATAAAAAAGCATACCTACAAGATCTAGAAAATAGTCTCAAAAGGACAAATCTTACAGTTCTTGGCTTTAAAATGGATGTAGAGAAAGAACAGGATGGAAAGTTGATCTAAAAAAGTAATAACAAAGAATATTCCAAACATAGAGAAAGATAGCAATATCCAGGTGCAAGGAGGTCAAAAAATGCCAAGCATAATTAACCCAAGTAAGCCTACCTCAAAGTATATAATAACAAAACTCTCAAAAGTCAACATAAACAACAGATCCTAAAAGCAGGAAAGGAAGTGAAGTAAATGATATATAAAGCAGCTACGTCTGGCAGCAGACTTAGTAGAAACCTTACAGGCCAACATATTGAAATGAGATGGCATATTCAAAGTGCTGAAATAACAAAAAGAAATTTCCAAACTACAATATTATATCCTGCTAAATTATCCTTCAAACATGAAGGAGAATAATTTGTTTCCCATACAAACAAAAGCTGAGGGATTTTGTCAACAACAGACCTGTTTTACAAGTAATGCTAAAGAGAGTTTTTCCAAATGAAAGAAAAGGACATTAATAATGCACAAGAAATTATCTGAAAGTATAAAACCCACTGGTAAAAATAAGTACATAAACAAATGCAGAATACTCTAACACTGAAATTGTGGTATGTAAACAACTCATATGTTTAGTAGAAAGACTAAAAGACAAACCTTTCAAAAATAATAACTATAAAAATTTCTAAGACATGGACAATATAAAAAGATATAAATAGAGATAACAAAGTCAAAAAGTGGGGAGGGATGAAGTTAAAGTGTAGAGTTTTTAGTTTTCTCTTTGCTTGTTTGTATTTTTTCTTTGTGATCAGAATTAAGTTGTTATCAGTTCAATATAATCAGTTATGTTATTTGTGAGCCTCATGGTAACCACAAAGCTGAAACCTATAATTGATATACAAAACATAAAAAGCAAACAATTAAAACATACTACCACAGAAAATCACTTTCACACAAAGGAAGATGGAGAAAGAGAAAACCAACAAAACAACCAGAAAACAAATAACAAAATGGCAGTAAAAAGTACTTATCAAAAATAACATTACATGTTAATGAACCAAAATCTTCAATCAAAAGACATAGATAGCTGAATGGATACAAAAGCAAGACCCACCTATACACTACCAACAAGAAACTCACTTCACCTATAAAGATACACAGTCTGAAAATTAAAGGATGGAAAAAGGTATCACGTGGAAATAGAAACTTAAAAGACCAAAAGTAGCTTGTATCAGACAAAGTATACTTGTATCACACAAAGTATATCTAGATTTCAAAATAAAAATCTGTAAAACAAGATAAATGAGGTAATTGTATGATGACGAAGGGACCAAATCAACAAGAGAAAATAACGATTCTCAATATATATGTACCCATCACTGGCACACCCATATATATAAAGTAAATATTATTAGAGCTCAATACAGAAATAAACCTCTAAACAATAATAGCTGAAGTCTTCAATATCTTATTTTTAGCATTGGACATAGCATCCAGACAGAAAAGCAACAAGGAAACATCAAACTTAATCTTTACTGTGGACCAAATGGACCTAACAAAAATGTACAGAACATTTGATCAAACAGCTGCAAAATACATAAGCTTCTCAGCCCATGGATTATTCTCTAGATTAGACCATACATTGGGCCACAAAACAAGTCTCAAAAATTCAAAAAAATTAAAATCATATCAAGTATCTTTTCTGATGACTATGAAGTAAAACTAGAAATCAATAATAATAGGAACTTTGGAAACTATATAAGCACAAATTAAACAATATGCTCCTGAAGGAGCATTGGGTCAGTAAAGAAATTAAGAAAAAAATTTAAATGATTGAAACAAAGGAAAATGGAAACAAAACGTAACAAAATCTATAGGATACAGCAAATGCAGTACTAAGAAGAAAGCTTATAGCAACTAATGCCTATATCAAAAAAGTAAAAGAAAATTCACATAAATGACCTAATGATGTATCTTAAAGAAGTTTGAAAGTAAGAACAAATCAAACCCCAAAATAGTAGAAGTAAAGAAATAATGACCATCTTGTGTCAGTTAGAATGGCAATCATTAAAAAATCAGGAAACAACAGATGCTGGAGAAAATGTGGAGAAATAGGAATGCTTTTACACTGTTGGTGGGACTGTAAATTAGTTCAACCATTGTGGAAGACAGTGTGGTGATTCCTCAAAGATCTAGAACCAGAAATACCATTTGAGACAGCAATTCCATTACTGGGTATATACCCAAAGGATTGTAAATCATTCTACTATAAAGATACATGCACACGTATGTTTATTGCAGCGCTATTCACAATAGCAAAGACTTGGAACCAACCCAAATGCGCATCAATGATAAACTGGATAAAGAAAATGTGGCCCATATACACCATGGAATACTATGCAGCCATAAAAAGGGATGCATTCATGTCCTTTGCAGGGACATGGATGAAGCGGGAAACCATCATTCTCAGCAAACTAACACACGAACAGAAAACCAAACACTGCATATTCTCACTTATAAATAGGAGTTGAACAATAAGAAAACATGAACACAGGGAGGGGAATATCACACACTGGGGCCTGTTGGGGGTTGGAGGCCAGGGGAGGGATAACATTAGGAAAAATACTTAATGTAGATGACGGGTTGATGATTGCAGCAAATCACCATGGCACATGTATACCTATGTAACAAACCTGCATGTTCTACACATGTATCCCAGAACTTAAAGTATAAAAATAAAAAAAGAAAGAATGAAGATTGCATCAGAAATAAAGTTGAGACTAAAAGCATTGCCAAAGATGAATAAAAGAAAACAATTCTTTTAAAAAAATAAGCAAAATTGATGAAACATTAGCTAGAATAAGGAAAAAAGAGGAACCCCAAATAAATCAGAAATAAAAAAGGAGACATCATAATGGATATCATTAAAATACAAAGGATCATTAGAGACTATTAGGAACAAATATATGCCAACAAATTTGAAAAAGTAAAGAAAGTGGATAAATTGCTGGACACATACAACCTACCATGATTGAACCAAAAATAAACAAGAAACCTGAATAGGGCAATAACAAGTAATGAGATCGAATCAGTAATAAAGTCTTCCAGTGAAGAAAAGTACAAAACCAGATGGGGCCAGGCGTGGTAGCTCATGCCTGTAATCCCAGCACTTTGGGAGGCTAAGGCGGGCAGATCACAAGGTCAGGATTTCGAGACCAGGCTGGCCAATATGGTGAAACCTCGTTTCTACTAAAAATACAAAAATTAGCTGGGCGTGGTGGCAGGCGCCTCTAGTCCCAGCTACATGGAAGGCTGAGGCAGGAGAATCACTTGAACCTGGGAGGCGGAGGTTGTAGTGAGCTGAGATCACACCACTGCACCCCAGCCTTGGTGACAAAGCAAGATTCCAGTCTCAAAAAAAAAAAAAAAAAAAAAAAGAAAAGAAAGAAAGAAATATATGAATAACCAGATGGCTTCACTGTTGCCCTTTAGTGAACTTCTAAAGAAGAGTTGCCAATTCTTCTCAAACAATTCCAAAAATGTAAAGCAGAAGGAATTCATCCTAACTAATTCTATGAAGCCAGCATAATCTTTATAGTAAAATCAGAGAAGAACACCACAGAAAAATAAAACTACAGACTAAAACTGCTGATAAACAGAGAAAAAAACAAAATGCTAGGGCTGGGCACAGTGGCTCACACCTGTAATCCCAGCACTTTGGGAGGCCAAGGCGAGTGGATCACAAGGTCAGGAGTTTGAGACCAGCCTGGCCAATTTGGTGAAACCCTGTTTCTACCAAAAATACAAAAATTAGCTGGGTGTGGTGGCGGCTGCCTGTAGTCTCAGCTACTCGGGAGGCTAAGGCAGGAGAATCGCTTGAACCTGGGAGGCGGAGGTTGCAGTGAGCTGGGATTGCACCACTGCACTCCAGCCTGGGCAACAGTGTGAGACTCTGTCTCAAAGCAAAACAAAACAAAAAAAAGCTAGGAAACCAATTCCAACAATGTATGAAAAAGATAATACACCATGATCAAGTGGGATTTGTCTCAGGAACGCAAGGATGTTTCAACAAACGAAAATCAATAAATGTCATACATCATATCAATACAATGTAGAACAAAAAAGCATACCATCATCTCAATATATAGAGAAATGTTTTGATAAAATTCAACATTGCTTCATGATAAAAACTTCTAATACATTAGATATAGAATATAAGTACCACAACATAATGAAGGCCACACATGAAAAATTCATAGCTAGCTTCTTACTAAACAGGGATAAGCTTTCAACTTTATCTCTAAGAACTAGAAAAAGACAAAGATTGCCATACTCATCACTCTTATCCAACATAGTATTGGAAGTCCTAAACAGAGTAATTAGGCGAGAGAAAGAAATAAATGGCATTCAATTTGGAAAAGAGGAAGCCAAATTATCCCTGTTTGTAGATGAATAATTCTATCTATAGAAAAATCTAAAGACTCAACCAAAAACCCTTAAAACTGTCAAATGAATTCACTAAAGTGGCAGGATAAAAAATCAATATACAAAAATCAGTACTTTTTTTTACAAGTACAATAAAATAGATGAAAAATAAATCAAGAAGGTAATCCCATTTAAAATATCTATAAAATAATGAATACCTAGGAATACATTTTGTTTTTTTGTATCTATACAACATTTATTTATTTATTTATTTATTTATTTATTACACTTTAAGTTCTAGGGTACATGTGCATAATGTGCAGGTTTGTTACATATGTATATATGTGCCATGTTGGTGTGCTGCACCCATCAACTCATCAGCACCCATCAATTCATCATTTATATCAGGTATAACGGAATACATTTTTTAAAGAAGTTGAAAAAAGTCTACAAGGAAGACTATATAACAATTATAAAAGAAATTGAAGTGTATACAAGCAAATGGAAGGACATCCTATGCTCATGGATTGGAAGAATTAATACTGTTAAAATGGCAATACTACCCAAAGCAATCTACAGATTCAGTGCAATCCCTATCAAAATACCAATGATGTTCTTTACCGAAATAGAACAAAGATTCTGAAATTTGTCTGGAGCTACAAAATGCCTCTAATAGCCAAAACAATCATCAGCAAAAATAGACAAACTGGAAGTATCACACTAGCAGATCACAAAATATACTACAAAATTGTAGTGAACAAAATGGCAGGATACTAGCATAAAAACAAACATATAGACCAATGGAGCAAAACGGAGAACCCAGAAATTAATACATATATTTACAGTCAATTGATTTTTGGCAAACGTAGCAATAACACTCATTAGGAAAAAGGACAGCCCCTTTAATAAGTGGTGCTAGGAAAACTATATCCATATGCAAAAGAATAAAACTAGACTTTCATCTCTCGTCCTACAGAAAAATCAACTCAAAATGAATCACATGCCTGAATGTAAGATCAAAAATTATAAAATTACTAGAAGAAAATGGGAGAAATGTTTCAGGACATTGGTCTGGGAAAGATTGTATGAATAAGACTTCAAAAGAGCAGGCAATAAACACAAAGGTAAACAAATAGGATTATATTTGACTACAAATTTCTGCACAACAAAGAAAACAATCAACAGAGTGTAAAAACAATCTACAGAATGGGAAAAATTATTTGCAAACTAATCTTCCAACAGGAAATTAATATCCAGATTACATAAAGAGCTGAAGCACAAAAAAAGCAAAAACACAATCCAATTTAAAAATGGGCCAGTGATTTGAATAGGCATTTCTCAAAAGAAAACATGTAAATGACCAAGAAATATGTGAAAAAAATACTCAACATCACTAACCTTCAGGGAACTATAATACTGTATGGTATCATTCCACCCCATCTTGTATGGCTATTGTCAAAAAGACAAAAAGATAGCAAATGCTGGCTAGGATGCAGGGAAAAAAGTAATCATACATTGTTGATGAGAATGCAAATGAGTAAAAGCACTGTCAAGAAAAGTATGGAGGTCCCTCAAAAAACTAAAAATAGAACTACCATATGATCTAGCAATCCCACTACTGAGAATTTATTCAAAAGAAGAAAATATCATATTAAAGACATCTCCACCCTTGTGTTTACTGAAGTACTATTCACAATAGTCAAGATGTGGAATGAACCTAGGTGTCCAATAACAGATGCATGGATAAATTGTGAGATATATATGTGTGTGTATGTGTGTGTGTGTGTGCATTGTGTATATTAGGCATATAGTATATAGGTATATAGCATTGTGTATATTGTGAGATGTGTGTGTGTGTATGTGTGTGTGTGTGTGTGTATGTGTGTGAGAGAGGAATACTACTCAGCCATAGAAAAGGAAACCATGTCAGTCACAGCAACATGGATGGATGAAACAAGAGGACATGTTAAAGGAAATAAGCCAGGAACAGAAAGTTAAACACTGCATATTCTCACTCATATGTGGAAGCTAAAGGCAGTTGATCTCAGGAGGCAAAAGTAGAACAGAGGCTGGGAAGGGTAAAATTAAGGGAGGGATAGGGACAGTTCTGCTAAAAGACAAAATTGCAGCTAAATAGGACAAATAAGTTCTAGTGTTCCATGTCACTGAGGGATGACTATAGTTAGCTGTATGTATATGTAAGCTATAATGTATAAACAGATATATATATATAATATAGTTTTAGATGTGCATAGTGGCTCATGCATGTAATCCCAGGACTTTGGTAGGCTGAAGTGAGAGGTGTGCTTCAGACCAGGAGTTCAAGACTAGCTGGGCAACATAGCAAGACCCTGTGTCTACAAAAAAACATTAAATTAGCCAGTCATGGTGGTGTACACCTGTAATCCTAGCTACTTGGAATGCTGAGATGGGAGGAACACTTAAGCCAAAGAGTTTGAGGCTGCAGTGAGCTATGATCATGCCACTGCACTCCAGCCTGGGAAATATAATGAGACCTTGTTCTCTCTCCCTCTCTCTCTCTGCCTCTCTCTCTTTCTCCCTCTCTGTGAGTGCCTGTGTTTGTGATTGTGTGTGTGTGTGTGTGTACTTTTAAATAGCTAGAAGGAGGATATTGAATGTTCCCAATAAAAAATTGTTGAGATGACAGATATGCTAATCACCCTGACCTTATCAGTATATACTATATGTATCAAAACACTATTTTTTACCCTATGAATATCTATAATTATTTTTCAATTAAGAAATGATAAAATAAATTATTCACTGAAAGAAATGGCAAGGATTAAATTTTTAAAATTGTGATGGAACAGAAAAAAGAACTATACAAGTATTATATTAAAGATTAATGTTTAATAAGTAGATTTTTACTGCTGCTCTCACAAAAAAAGTGTATGAGATGATTGATATGTCAATTTCCTTCACTATAACAACCATTGTACTCCCTATAGGTATCCCATAATGTCATGTTGTAAACTTCAAATATAAATAATATTTATTAAAAACTGAAAATACTACCAAACTGAATTCAACATGTTTAAAAGGTCTTTCACCATGGTTAAGTGATATTCATTTCAGTGATGGAAAATGGTTCAACATATGCCAATCAATAACTGTGATACATCACATCAGTAGAATAAAGGACAAAAAACATACAATCAATTCAAGAGATGCCCCCCAAAAAAGCATTTGATGATATTCAACATCCTTTCATAATAAAACTCTCAAAAACTGGGTATAGAAGGAACATACCTGAACATGATAAAGGCTATAGACAACAAACTCACAGTTAGCATCATACAGAACAAAGAAAAACTGAAAGCTTTTTCTCTAAAATCTGGAACAAGACAAGGATGCACACTCACCAATCAACATAGTACTGGAAGTCCTAGCCAGAGCAAGTAGACAAGAGAAAGAAATGAAGGGCATCCAAATTGGAAAGGAAGAAGTTCAATTATTCATTTTTGAAAATTTTATGATCTTATATTTAGAAAAAACTAAAGACTCCACCAAAAACTATTAGAACAAATCAACAAATTCAGTAAAGTTGCAGAATACATAATTAACATTAAAAAATCAGTTGTACTTCTATATGCCAACAGTGAATAATCTGGAAAAAAAAAAGAAAACAATCCATTTACAATACCTACGAATAAAATAAAATACCTAGGAATAAACTTAACCAAAGAAGTGACAGTTTCTACAAAGAAAACCATAAAACATTAATGAAAGAAATTGAAGAGAACACAAAAAAAGGAAAGCTATTCTATGTGCATGGATTAGAAGAATCAACATTTCTTAATGTCCATTCCACCCAAAACAATGTACAGATTCAAGGCAATCTGTATCAAAATACCAATGACATTCTTCACAGAAATACCAAAAAAAAAAAAAAAAAAAAAAAAAAAAAAACTATCCTAAAATGTATATGGAATCACAAAACACCCAGAACAGTCAAAGCTATTCTAAGCAAAAAGAACAAAACTGGGGGAATCACATTACCTCACTTCAAATTATATTATACTGCAGAGCTGTAGTAATCAAAACAGCATGGTATTGCCATAGACCAATGAAACAGAATAGAGAACCCAGAAACAAATCTACACATTTACAGTCAACTTATTGTTTGCAACAGTGCCAAAAACATACATTAAGGAAAGGACAGCATGTTTAATAAATGGTGCTGGGAAAACTGGATATCCATATGCAGAAAGATGAAACTAGATGCCTTTCACCATATAAAAAATCAAATCAAAATTGATTAAAGACTTAAATATAAGACTTGAAACTATAAAAATACTGAAAGAAAACATTCAGAAACATTCCAAGACAATGGTCTGGGCAAATATTTCTTAAGTAAAACCTCAAAAGCAAAGGCAATCAAAGCAAAAATAGACAAAGGAGATCACATCAAGCTAAAAGACTTCTGCACAGCAACAGAAACAATCAAGAAACTGAAGAGACAATACACAGAATGGGATATAATATTTGCAAACTACCTATCTGACAAAAGATTAGTAACTACAATAAATAAGGGACCCAAATAGCTAAATAGAAAAAAGACCATGGCACACATTTACCTATGTAACAACCCTGCACATCCTGCACATGTAACCTGGAACTTAAAATCAAAGTTGAAGAAAAAAAAAAAAGAAAAAGAAAAAGAAAAATAATCCAATTTAAAAATGTGTAAATGATCCAAAAAAATTTCTCAAAAGACGACATACAAATGGTCAACAGGTATATAAAAAAGTTCAACACCACTAATCTTAGATACATGCAAATCACGACTACAATGAACTATCATCCTACCACAATTAAAATGGCTTTTATACAAAAGACAGGCAACAACAAATGCCATCAAGGGTAGAGAGAATGAGGAGCCCTCGTACACTATTTGTGGGAATGTAAATTAGTAAAACCATTATGGAGAACCGTACAGAAAGTCCATGAGAAACTATAAATAGAACTGCCATATGACCCAGCAACCCCACTGCTGGGTGTGTATCCAAAAGAAAGAAAATCAGTATATCAAAGAGATCTGTGTTCCCTTGTTATTGAGACACTATTCACAATAGCCAAGCTATGAAATTAACCTAAGTATTCATTAGCAGATGAATGAATAAAGAAAATGTGGTACACACACGCAATGGAATATCATTTAACCATCAAAAAGAATGAAATCCTGTCATTTGCAACAACATGTTTGGAAATGCAGGGCATTATGTAAAGTAAGCTAGGCACAGAAAGATAAATGTCACATTCTCACTCATATGTGGGAGACAGAAAAAAAAAAGAACACATGGAGAGAGGGACAGAGTAGAATGATGGTACCAGAGACTGCAAAAGGGTAGTGGGAAGAGAGGAATAAGGAGTGAATGGTTAATGGGCATAAAAATAAAGTTAGATAGGAGGCATAAGATCTACTGTTTAGTAGTACAGTAGGGTGACTATTATTTAAAATAATTTATCATAGATAGAAGGAATATGATCTGCTGTACAGTAGTACAATAGGGTGATGATTGTTTAAAACAATTTATTGTATATTTCAAAATAACTTAAATAGTAGAACTGGAATGTTCCTAACTTAATAAAATTATAAATACTTGGGTGATGGATATCCCAATTACTCTGATTTGATCATAACATTTTGTGTTTGTATCAAAACAGCACATGTAACCCCTAAATATATACAACTATTATGTATCCATAATTTGAAAAAACACAAAACAAAGGTTTATTTAGCAATATATGTAAATTTCTGTAATTTATGTAGAAATCATGTAAGATGTAAAAGACCTGGAATAACATCATTGCATCAAAAAAAGACCTGTTGTTCTGGTTGAATATATACTAAACATAAATTAACTATGAGATATGACTATCAAAGGTTAAAGTGATTTTTGGTTACATACTAAAATTTCAATATGCAATGTAAGGCATGAATAAATACTGGCTTCATTTCAGGGCACTGCATTTTAAGAGGACTATGTAAAAATAAGAAAACTATATGCAAATATAATATGTCCAGAGAAGAAAGACTAGAATATTGAAAGTTCTTGATATTGCATTAAATGAGCAATAGTTGAAGGAACTAATGTTTTAAAGTCTCCAGTGTTTTATTAAAAATATAACTATACATAATCATATATAAATTATATATAAATCCACAATATGAGGTCCAATTTACAATAAAAAAATGGCCTCGCCATTTTTGCAAGGGTCATGTTTCTGGAACCAAAATTTCCAAAAATTTGTAGGTAATTACAAATCAAACAATCAAAAACTTTATTTTGCTGGGACTAGGAAAAGCTATCAAGAGAGCCTAGAAACTCTAGCAGTCAAGTAAATTAGGCATAAGATTATTTAGTATGATAAACAATAAATCTATCTTCCAGTGACAACTATAAAGATTTTTTAGTTCAGGTTAGTGGTCCTGAAACTTTTCTGCACATTGGAATCACCTGGCCCCCACCTCCAGATATTCTAATTTAATCAATATGGGATAAAACCTGGTCACTAGAATCTTTTAAAGCTCTCCATATGAATCTAATATGCAACAAAGTTTGAGAACCACTACTTTGTGTTATTATTCTTTGTAAAATAAAATCTTTATTGCACCATCCACTGTGGGAAAAGTATATAGGGCAACTTTTTGTGGTGTGCCTAGTATCATAAAGCCCATATTATAGAGGAATTCTTCAACTCCAATAATACTAATAAAAGCTAAAATTAATTTGTCACTTAGTAAGATGACTTTTCCAAGGTCACATCTCTAGTAAATACTAGATTCAAGATTCAAAATCAAATTTAATTTGATACTGTAATATACATAATGCATTGTATACTATATTAAAAGAGTAACAATGTGGTAATCGTGTTATTAACAACTTGTCTAGAAATCCTGTCTTGGTATATTGAATGATATTTTAAATGCACCCAGGAGCTTGTTATTTATAACAACCCCATAGTGAATACACATTTATCTTCTACATTACTCTTGGGAACATGGTGTAGCAACAGTAACTCTTATTTAAAAGACTTCAGGAGTGAATAGCTTAGAATGATTCAGTAAATGTGGCACAAACACCAAACTACTATAATTATTCTTAGACTGCATTAATAAAAATATGATATCTAGACTGGAGGGGTGGTTATCTGGGATCTGCTGTGGTCAGAACATACGAAAGTATTGTGTAAATTCTGAGGGGTATACCATTCTTTTTTATTATAACAAGGTTTTGCTTGCTCACAATACCATATCTAGAACGCTTAAGGCTGGATTTGTTTCAAAAATTCTATTTTTTCAGGATTTAGAAAGCTAATGCAGTGTCATGCACTGTATATGACCAGTACATGCAGTGTACTTTAGGACAGTACCCTCTAATCAAACACATTAATATTTCTGTAGCAAAATCCATGAATATACATACTATTTAGCAATAATGAAGATTATATACACAGTTTTACATCAGTTCTCTTTGTTGACAAAATATTTATATTAAATGAGGTTTAATGGCCAAATGATATAAGAAAGCTTTTAATTTCAGGGTTTTGTTTGTTTGTTTCTGAATTACATATAAGACATTACAGAATTGTATATGCCCATATTAATAAAGATTCAAACAATACAGCAGGATGAAAAAGGAAAATAAAATGTATCTCCCCACCTCTAGTCCCAGTTTCAGAGTGCTGATTATTTTTAACCATTTATCTTTGTGGATTTCTTGCTGGTTATTGCCATAACTCAAAATATTGTGCTTATTTAGCTCTTTATTGATTTACAAACTTTAAGATAATATATTAGCTTTATGCCAATGAATGATTAGCTCATTCTACTTTTCTACTTTCTTCCTACTCACCCACTACCACCACCCATACCAAAAAGAAAAAAAAAAAACACCCTGCTACTCATATTTTTATTTTTAGGTATAACTGTGCCTAGTAAACTTCTTTTCTTAACCTTTTCATTTTAGATGATATCGTTACCTTCCTCTTTATAAAAAATAGAATAAAATATTGGGTCTCACGCTTTTAAAAGGAGATGATCACAAGTATAGTCAAGAGACATAAACCAATATTATATAAGAAACAGAGCCTCAAGAAGAGGAAACTCAAGGAAAAGATGGAAGTTGTCTTTAAATAGTTTAAGAACTATCATGAAGGTTAGAGAACAGAGTGTTCTGTGTATCTTCAGGTGGGTAGCACTGGGAATAATAGATGGAATCTACAGAACAGATTTGGAAATATCATAAGCAGAAGTTTACAAGGATAATCAAGGACTAGTCAAAGAAGGTGTCGACAGATTCAGTAGATAGTGAAGTCCCTATCACAAAAGGTGTTTAAGTAGGAACTTGATAACCTCTTGTCAGAAAAGTTACGGAGGAATTCAAACACCAATTTGGTAGCATGGACTAGAGGACCTTTAAGGTCCCTTCCCACTCTAAAAGTCTGTCATCACACAGTGATTACTTGATCTCTAGGATCTCTTATAGGTAAAACACAATTTATATTCTCATGACGTTAGTCTCAGTAGCACTATGACTACAACATACTAGCCTGTTTTTCAGTAAGTTAAGGATTTACCATATATTAAGTCAGAACCCTAAATTCAGAATTACATACTTTTCTTCCAGAAGTCTCACTAGATATGATTTTTGCGCCAAGGCATGAGTGCACAACTGGTTCTTTGGGGACACCAAAGGAGCTAAAATATGTTTAAGACTAAGCATTACTTTTATAACCCACAGGAAAACAAAAATTTTAAAAATGGAGAACCATAATCAAGTCAGAAGAGATTATGTCTGAGGGTTAGATGCTAAGATTTGAAGGGGCAGAAGGGTAGATTGCTAAGTCCTCAAGAACATCAAAGAAATCCTCATGTCTCCAATCTTTTGTCAATTGGAAAAATTGGTCCCAAATTTACACCCCAAGCTTCCAATTTATTCTTCTGTGCTCTTGATGAGAAGACAGATATTCACAGGAGCTATACCACTGCAGGTAAGTGTGCCAAGGAATCTCCCTTACATATTCATCCTTGAAAAATGCAGAGGTGGATGGAGATATCTCAGGAACATTTGTTAATAATGGGACATTTAAAAGTAAAGAAAGATCTTAACATTTGTTCTCCTGCTACCTCAATTAATGAATTTTTTATTCCTTATTTCCTTTTTTATATTTTCATTTTAAAACTTTAAACAAAGTCTACATAAACTTCAAACCTCAATGAAATAGCAAAAGATGTTTGCCCTATTATGTTTAATTTTGCAGGCATGTCTATGGGAAAGATCAAGAGTAAGTATTCTCTTGCATATTCCTGCTTCATCTCCTCAACATTTGCTATTACAGAATCTTAGCAGATAATGATTTCTACTGAATGACTGGCTTACTCATGTGGTGCACTCATATCAATCTTTCTGAGTTTTCCATAGTACAAATGTATACACAATCTCTACATGAGTGAAAATTGGATGTGTATACTGGAACATTTTCAAATGTATTTGAATAATTCCAATAAAATGATATATTTTTCAGCAAAGTAGCAAAAAATGTGAAACAATTTTTCTTAATGTTTTATATTTTCCTAAGGAACCAGAATTTTTTTTTTTTTTTTTTTTTTTTTTTTTTTTTTTTTTTTTTTTT
>NC_045445.1:31787349-31800496 GCF_002776525.5 Piliocolobus tephrosceles | reverse complement strand
TTTTTAGTAGAGACGGTGTTTCACCGTGTTAGCCAGGATGGTCTCGATCTCCTGACCTCGTGATCTGCCTGCCTCAGCCTCCCAAAGTGTTGGGATTACAGGCGTGAGCCACCATGCTCGGCCTAAAAAATATTTTAACACTTAAAGTGACTCCTCCCCACATCATAGCTACCCACATACATATACACATGCACACACACAGACACACACTCCTGCTCATATTCAGAAACATTTCTCTAATCACATATTTTGAACCAAAGAGCAAGTATACCATACATCCATTTACTTTGGATGCAGGGGTGGTCATTAATTGGTTGAAGTAGGCCTACAGAAATAAATCCAAGTTGACCAAGAAGGAGCCTACTCACAAAGACTTATTAATAGAATGACTTCTATTTAATCTAGAAAAACAAAGACTGAATGAGTGGAGCGGTAGAAAGTTATAAATTCATAAAGGAGGTTAGGTGAATGATCTTGATCATTAAGCTTCTACAATATGAAACTAGAGCAGAGATGCACAAGCGTAAATAAGAAATTTGAGGCCACTAAGTCTGCTGTCAAGGAAAGGAATCTTGTATCACATAGCAATAAGAGGATAAATTAATAGGATTTCCTACTTTAAGAGGCTATATCATCCTGAGTTTCAAAAATAATTTCAGTTTCAAAAATAATTTCAGCTACATTCTGGATAATAGTCATAATAATGTATAAGCCACTCACATGATGTTTAAGTTGAGTTTCCATGTAACACAACTGTCTTACTCTGTGTTGTGCTGCTGTAACAGAATACCTGAGACTTAGTAATTTATAAGGAACAGAAATATATTTCTTTCAGTTCTGGAAACTGGGAAGCCCACAATCAAGGTGGGTTTGCACGCAGGTTTGGTGTCTGATGAGGGCCTCCACTCTGCTTCCCAGATGGCACCTTAAATGCTGCATCTCCTGGAGGGGGAAACACTGTTCTTCACATGGCAAAAGAGCTGAAGAGCCAAGAGAGTGAGAGAGGGGTGAACTCTTCATTTAAACCAGCACCAATCCCACTCATGAGGGTGGAGCCTTCATAACCAAATCAGCTCTTAAAGATCATGGCAATTAAATTTTAACATCAGTTTTGGAAGAGACACACATTCAAACCCTAAAGATAATCATCTTTGAAAATGCTCACCCTCAAGATATTTCTCATATTTTTGTGTGTTATTTGCTCTATTTATTGCTATTTATTTACAAACTGAAATCATAACATGACTTGAAAACATGTAGTGGGTAATACTGACAAAATTTCAGCCAACCATTTATATACTTTTATCATGGAATGTCCTGCATCATTTTTATGTTCCCAAATGCCCTGTGTAGGATGTGGTGAAATAATAAGATAATGAAGAGGTCTTGTATCAAATAAATTTGATTAACAGAACAAACTCAATCCACAGTTAGAGAATATGGGTGAAGGGCACATGTGGTCTCTCATACTATTTTTGCAAATTCCTTTGAATCTATGATTATTTCAAAAACAGAAGTTTAAAAAACTCAATCCGTAATGAGCAAATTTTTGAGCAAACATGAAGAAATTAATAGAAGTTAAGAGATAGAAAATAAAGAGAATCTTGACCTGGAAGGAGACAGAATTTATAAATCAACCATGCTGTGATTTTTAATTTCTGTACATGACCCAGAGAAAGAATGGTCTAACAGGAGTTTTCTTTTCTAATTCTTACTTCAAGAAGTAAATAAGTGTGAACGGGAATGACTGATCATCACAGAGATATTTATAGAGACCGACTGTTATCTAAATATCTGATTCTAAGAAGACAGGCTCCGTTCTGGAAGCCCATGACTAAAATGGAGCATGGGTTGTCCCATCCACACACCAGTTCCTCACCCCTCCCCTGCCACAACCAAACCTGTCTAAGTGATTACTGTACTCTTATGCACCATGATGACATATCCTTTGATAATACTAGGGTGTATGAGGAGAGGTACTGCCATGCCAACAACTACTCCTAGGTCGAATTAACCTACTTAATCTGGGAAGACTCCCCCAAATCCTTTCTGTATTGCATATCATCCTACTAGGCCTACCTAGACCCTCCCTAAGATTATCTTCTCCCATAATAGATAAAGCAAGAATACAAAATTATTTTCACCAAGACAATGGGCTCCGCAGGGCTAAGTCTAGTAAGCTAAACAGGATGTTTCCTCTACACTCCCGGTGGCTTATTTTTGAATGCAAGCTCTTTTCTTGTACCCATAATACCATCGATTTCTGCAAACACAAATGCTTTACTTGTATGTGAACTGGAAATACATGTCTGTTGCTACGCAAGCCCTCCATAGAGGCCTTGTTATTGAATCACTTTTGTAGTGAATGTTTCTAGTAAGTGTTGAGTACTAATTTTATTTGGTAATGAAGATAATAATTGCCACAGAGAGGGTATGAGTTAGGGAGATGGGGAGAAAGGAGGGACAGAGCTTTCACCATGTTGTCCGGGTCCATATTGGGATTCAGATTGACTAATGACAAAAAGTTCGCTCTAGGCACCAGTGAGTCAGCTGACAAGCTGGCAATCACTCCCACATTTAAGAAAATTTTATTTAAGAAAAATAAAATTTGCTTAAAACTCCGTACCTCTTCCTCTCATGTCAATTGCAACAAGACAAGTGTTATATTAGATCCCGTCATATACTTTCAATTAAGGAGGCTTTGAAACATGTTGATGTAATTTGAATGCAGGTGTTTCATTTTTTTGAAGGTGGGAAAATGATAAAGATTGCTCCTTTGGTGCCTAATGAACAGCTTGAGTCATTAACCAGGTAAATAAAGAAGGTATGGATGGCCCCTTTCTCCTTCATGATTTTAATTTTAATTTGCCTTATTACAGGGAGCAATTCTGCCACTGACAGCATATTTCCTATCCCTCCTGCCTGGGTCACCAACAGACAAGTAGAAAGTCTGCCAAGTCACAGTGAATATCTACACCATTAGCTCGTCCCATATCTGGATTTTGGCTACTCATGTCATCAAAAGAAGGTTACAAAAAGGTCATTAAAATAAAAAAAGAAAAATGTATTCATAAAAGAAGCCAAGGGTAGAGAACATTCAGTGATGAACAAAGTTCCTTTAGAACTCAAATAGCACTAGGCTTCTGGGGTATATGGGTTGCGAGGTCAGGAAAGAATCATAAATTTGCCCAGTGTCTGAAGGCTGAGATAATATAGCATGGTCTTGGATACAGCAGAAAAATGCCGAGAGATGTGGTTTTAAGGGGCACTCTAGAAAGCCCACTGCCCCCACCTCCTCAACCATCATCAGGCAACATTTCTTCCTCCTAATGGAGAGAAAAGAACAAATGTGGAGAGCCCTGGGTGAAGCAACATATTAGCTCAAATTTTCTCAAGAGTGGTCCATGCTGTGTCTTTCATTATTAACTAAAAACCTTTTTAGTAAGAAAGTAATAGTGCCTACAGGTGGGAGGGACATAGAGGAATCATTAAAAGATGTCTAAAAGAGACTAAAGGTAAGAACAATTAGCAGTGTTGCCTTCAGCAAGTCCAACAGAGATCAGCCTTCTATGCAGAATCTCTGGCCTTCTGTAATGCACACTATTGAGAGAGACCAAGCACCTACACACATATGGATATGCAGGTTGTAAAACTTTTTCTTTGCCTCTCATATTGAGGTGTCAGAAATTACCCAAGTACCGTCTTGCCATAGCTCAAAATTGGAAGATGAAGAAACAGTCCTAATATCTACCTGTGAGTCAAATAACGGCAAAGCTCCACTCACTGCAATATACATTAAAGCACAAAATTTCTTCAAGTATCTTCATAGCATTTTCAGGCTAAGTATTTTTAAATGGCTCAGGTATGGCTAAGGTCAGGCAGTAAGAAAGGAATGTCAAGTGGAAGACAGAAGCAGGTACATAACTGGTGGGTCCCAGTCCAAAATTAAAATGTAGGGCCTTTGTTTAAAAATTGTTAAGAATTTCAAGACAGTGATAGCAGAGCATTTAGCCAACAATGGGACTCTTCTGAGAACAGAGCTCTGTTTGATAGCACAAGACTCACCCATGAAGTGGGTTCTGGTGGAAGATATGGGTTTCTAAAGGAGATGCCTCTGAACAGTGAGTATCTAAGGACTGTATTTTTCCTTAGATCATCTATTTGCAATGAATTGCAGTGGGGACAAAAAAAGAAGAAAGATATAAAGAAAAAATACATTGTGTTTTTGTCATTGTTGTTAGATTTTTGGTTTAACTTTTATTGTTGTTCTTAATTCTTTAAACAGAATTATTCTGAAGAGGGTAGTGAGATGATCAAATATAAGTTTGAACTGATACACATGATCCACAATCCCTTCAGACAGGAGTAGAAAAAAAAAACCTCCATATTTGTGCATCTTTAGGCTTAATCACTATTCTGCATTAGTAATCCTAGACTCAACTACAGTTAAACTGTGCCATGCTCAAATACTTTATTTGAACACAGTTGTCTTCCTGTGGCACCCTGAAAAATTCATACATTGTTTCTGTCAGGGAAAAAAACATGGCCTTAGGATACTGAGCCTGCTACTATAATAGTTTCTGTGAAATATTGGTAGAAACAGTAAGGGTTTTGTCATCTTTCTAAGAGGGAGCCCCCTAGTCCCAAATAGAGTCTCATAAGACCTGGAAACATGAAGCACACTGGTCCTGCCATAAAAACATAAGATGTAATGTTATAGGGAGAAAGAGGTCTGTTGCCTAAAATGTCATCACAGATATGATCCCAGCTGTGTCCGTTAATTTTGTTTTCATATAATCACAGAATATTGAATACAAATCTGGTTTCAGAGAGAGCCTTGACCTTGTTGAGCCATCTTGTAGTTCTAACACTAATCATAATAAGATTTAAAAGAGAGTGGGTAGATGACTCAATATAATTTGTTATCTCCAACCCAGACTTCTTTCCTGAGCTTTAGATTCATCTGTCTACCTGCATATAGAATATCTCCATCTGTACTTTCCTACAGGAATCTAAAACTCTGCATATGCAATATTAAACTTCTCTCCCATTCCAATCCTAATCTTGTCCTTGCATCAGCATTCAACCTATTTATGCTGTTTCTAGCCAGTTGCATAAGCTAAGTCCTGAGAGTTATCCTTAATTCTTTATTCTCTCATTGTCAGTACCTCAGGGCTGAAGTGCAAGTACTAAAGTAATTTAAATATTAGGGAACAAAGAAAGTCATTTTTCAAAGAGATATCACTACTGAGTCAAAAGAGTGATTCCAGAATGGGTTGTCAACCCATGTGGTGTGGGTAGATGAACAGGAGAACTATAACAACTGAAGTACAGAATCAAATGGAGGTCAATGAACCAGTGGCAATAAAAGCAAGCAACAGCATATAGCATCAAAAATAGGTCTGGGTTCAAATCCCAATGCTACTGATTAGCTGTGTGGACAAAAGTAAGCTTCACCTTTTTTTGTTTGTTTGTTTGTAAAATAGAACAATAGGCAGCAAAGATTTTTGTTTTTGAGACAGGATCTTGCTTTGTCTCTCAGGCTGGAGTGCAGTGGTATGATTATGGCTCACTGCAGTCTTGACCTCTTGGGCTTAAGAGATCTTCCCACCTCAGCCTCACAAGTGTCTGGGACCAAAGGCACAAGTCACCTCACCTGGCTAATTTATTTTTATTTTTTGTAATGACAGGGTTTCTTTAAGTTTTGTAGGCTGACCAAACATTTTTCTAAAGGGCCAGGTAGCAAATATTTTAGGCTTTATAGGCCATATGGTCTCCATCACAACTACTCAACTCGGCAATCATAATATGAAAGTAGCCAAGGACAACATGCACATGCTTTGGTGTGGTGGTGTTTCCAAACTTTATTTGCAAAAACAGACAGCAAGCCATTTTTGACCCACTGGCAGTAGTTTGGTGACCCCTGGAATAGCCTATGCTGTGTTAGCAAATTAACCCCCTTAAAGAGTGAACATAGTGAAAGTGTATTTACTGCTCACACATCACATCAGAGTGGACAAGAATAACTTCCTCTGTCTTGTAGCTAATGTCATATGAAATATATGGTCTCTAAGGTGGCATAGAAAGGAAGGAGAGTACTGAAGGATCCCATCAATCCATGAAGTTACTTATATATTTTATACTCATATCTCATTGGCCAAAATCCAGTTTCATGGCTCCAATCTACTGTATCTGAGTCTAGAAAAATGTACAGTAGTATATGTATGTTTGTTTAGCAACTAATAGTTGTTGCTGTGTGAAGTGACAACAATTTCTGTCTTGTATGATTGCGAGGATTAAATGTTTACGAAACATTTAGCAAAGTGCCTGACACATAAGCAGCACTCAATAAAAGTTCAGTCACTCCCAATTCCTTCTTTCTGATCATTTCACTAGTTGACAGGTCACAAAATGCCCTTAACACTCACATAGAGCTACTTACTGAATTAACATCCACATGCCTTTTCATACTCTCTTTCCTCAACTCTTCCCTCTTTGTCATTTCATCCCAATACCTATTTACTCATCTTTCATACTTTTGCTCAAATGTGATGTTTCTTTCCTTTAACGTTCCCAGGCAGAGTGACTTGGGTCCATGCTCTTATACCACCATGTAGTATACACCATAAGTAGGGTAACTGGCATTGTGTAATGTTGTTAATTGTACACGTATACCTTCTCCACCAGACTGTGAACTCTGTGAGGACAGAGCAATGTCATTCACGTCTGTACTTTGGCATTTACGATACACACACACACACACACACACACACTGACAGTCAATAAATTCTCATTGAACTCAATGGTGGGAATTTCAGGTTCCAGGCAATCTAAAGTCATGTTGGGAGGGTGTTGAGACAAATGAGGACCATTCACTGCTTATGCCAGCTATAACCTCAGTGTTTTATTGGTACCTCCACAGCATGAGGCCTGGCAAAGAAGCAGCACTTAATAAAAGTTTGCTAAAACCTGCATAAAGGAGAAAAGGGGGAAAGATGGTTATTTGTCACTATGTAAGCACCAAAATATTTTTTCCTTTTTTATAGAATCTAGTCTATTGAGGGGGAGAGTTGACCAAATTCAGGCAAAGCAATCTGTGTGAATAGTATATATATACCAGAACATATTTATTGTCATTCCAGAGTAGGTCCATCTAGAATAATTGTAAAACCCCTGGAGCCAGCCATCTATATCCCAGGAAACATTGACCCTAACACCTGGGGTTTCTCACTGCTGAGTGTTCAGCATTTGTATTTAGAGGGACTCCCAGAGTAGCATCAGCACTATCTATTCTGCTACATCACTAACTCTCAGTAGGAATAAAAAACAAAATACTGATTTTAAAAAGTAGTCAGGTTTTGGTTTTTCAGCTTACCTTTTTAAATAATGTGTGTTTTGTTCATCCTCCACTGTATTTAGTGCTTCTCTATCTTCATTATTGTTATTAAAATAGCAATAACAATCAAAGCTATTATTTGTTGCACACACTCAATGTGTCAGCTACTTTATACAAACCCTAGTAACCACTTTGGAAATTTAAAAATACATCTCACTGCTGCTGCCACTGACTGAACAAAGCAGGTTGGCCAGCACTTGTCATCAGAGTGTTCTTGCCCTTGTCCCCTCCAGCACAGCAGGAGCTTAACCTCAAGGGGCTGGAGAACAAAGCCTTAGCCCTTGTACCAGTCCTCCAGAGTTACAGCACATAGCCCAGGAGTGCTGAGCTGAGTTGTGACCCCCTGAAGTAAGGCAGAAACAATGTCAGTTGAATAAACCCAACTAATACCACAGTCAGA
This sequence comes from Piliocolobus tephrosceles, assembly GCF_002776525.5. NCBI lineage: Eukaryota > Metazoa > Chordata > Mammalia > Primates > Cercopithecidae > Piliocolobus > Piliocolobus tephrosceles. The sequence continues at coordinate 31,792,700 of NC_045445.1, read as the reverse complement.
ACCCTCAAGGGCAACAAAGAATATAAAAGCAGAAAGCCCCACCCAAAGGACAGTAACTTCAATCACCAAAAGAACATCATCCCACACAGATGAGAAAGAACCAGTGCAAGAACTCTGACAACTCAAAAAGCCAGAGCATCTCTTTCCTCCAAATGACCATACTAGCTCTCCAGCAATAGTTTGTAACCAGGCTGAAACAGCTGAAATGACAGACATAGAATTCAGAATCTGGATAGCAATAAAGATCATTGAGATTCAGAAGAAATTGAAACCCAATCAAAGGAATGTAAGGAGTCTAATAAAATTATACAAAAGCCAAAAGATAAAATAGCCATTTTAAGAAAGAACCACACATATCTGATAGAGGTGAAAAACTTACTACAAGAACTTCCTAATATTATTAGAAGTATAACAGCATAATAGACCAAGCTGAGGAAAGAATATCAGAGCTTGAAGACTCATTCTTGAAGTCAACTGAAACAAAAATAAAGAAAAAAAATTAAAAAGAATGAACAAAACCTACAAGAAATGTTGGATTATGTAAATAGACAAAATCTCTGACTCACTGGTGTCCCTGAAAGAGAGAGGGACAGCAAGCAATTTGCAAAATATATTTGAGGATATTGTCCACAAAAAATTCCCCAATCTTGTTAGTGAAGTCAACATTCAAAGTCAGGAAATGCAGAGAACCCTTGTGAGGTCCTATTCAAGATGATCATCACTAAGACATATAGTCATCAGATTCTTCAAAGTCAAAGTGAAAAAAAATTAAAGACAGCTAGAGAGAAGGAGTAATTCATCTACAAAGGGAACCCCATCAGGCTAACAGCAGACCTTTTGGCAGAAATCACATAAACCAGAACAGATTGGGGTCCTATATTCATCATTCTTAAAGAAAAGAAATTCCAACAAAGAATTTCATATTCAGCCAAACTAAGCTTTATAAGGAAAGGAGAAGTAAGATCCTTCTCAAACAAGTGCTAAGGAAGTTTATTACCAGCACACCTGCCTTACAAGAGGCCCTTAAGGGAGTGCTAATATGGAAATGAAAGACCAGTACTGACCCACCACAAAACACACCTAAGTACATAGCCCATTGACACTATAAAGCAACAATGCAATCAAGTCTGCATAACAACCAACTAACAAGAGGATGACAGGATCAAATCTGCACATGTCAATATTAACCTCGAATGTAAACAGTCTAGACACCCCACATAAAATGCACAGAGTGGCAGGCTGGAAAAAGAAGACCCAACTGTCTGTGATCTTCCAGAGACCCATCTGATATGCAGTGACACACATAGGCTCAAAGTAAAGGAATTGAGAAAAATCTACCAAACAAATTGAAAAAAAAAAAAAAAGGGGGGGGGAGTTGCTATTCTATTCTAATTTCTGACAAAACAAATGTTAAACTAAAAATGCTCAAAAGGGACAAAGAAAGGCAGTACATAATGATGAAGAGTTCAATTCAAAAATATTTAATTATCCTAAATATATATGTACCCAACACTGGAGCACCCATATTTATAAAACAAGTTCTTAGAGAACCATGAATAGAACTAGATAAGCATACAATAATAGTAGGAGACTTCAACATCCTACTGACAATGTTAGACAGATCATCAAGGCAGAAAACTAACAAAGATAATCAGGACCTAAACTCAACACTTGACCAAATAGACCTAAGAGACACCTGCAGAGTACCCAACAACAGAATATACATTCTTCTCATCTGCCCATGGTACATGGCCTAAAATTGACCACACACTTGACTGTAATACAACTCAACAAATTAAAAAAAAATCATACCAATCACACTCTCAGACCACAGGGCAATAAAAATAGAAATTAATACTAACAGGGTTTCTCAAAACCATACAATTACATGGAAATTAAACAACCTACTCCTGAATGACCTTTTTTTTTTTTTGATCTTGGAAAAACTTCTTTTTATTATTATTATTATACTTTAAGTTCTAGGGTACATGTGTGTAATGTGCAGGTTTGTTACATATGTATACTTGGGCCATGTTGGTGTGCTGCACCCATCAACTCGTCAGCACCCATCAATTCGTCATTTACATCAGGTATAATTCCCAATGCAATCCCTCCTCCCTCGCCCCTCCCCCCTCCCCATAATAGGCCCCGGTGTGTGATGTTCCCATTCCCGAGTCCAAGTAATCTCATTGTTCAGTTCCCACCTATGAGTGAGAAAATGCGGTGTTTGGTTTTCTGTTCTTATGATACTGTGCTGAGAATGATGCTTTCCAGCTGCATCCATGTCACTACAAAGGACACAAACTCATCCTTTTTTATGGCTGCATAGTATTCCATGGTGTATCTGTGCCACATTTTCTGAATCCAGTCTGTCACTGATGGACATTTGGGTTGATTCCAAGTCTTTGCAATTGTGAATAGTGCCGTAATAAACATACATGTGCATGTGTCTTTATAGCAGCAGGATTTTTAATCCTTTGAGTATATACCCAGTAATGGGATGGCTGAGTCATATAGTACTTCTAGTCCTAGATCCTTGAGGAATTGCCATACTGTTTTCCACAATGGTTGAACTAGTTTACAATCCCACCAACAGTGTAAAAGTGTTCCTATTTCTCCACATCCTCTCCAGCACCTGTTGTTTCCTGACTATTTTATGATTGCAATTCTAACTGGTGTGAGATGGTATCTCATTGTGGTTTTGATTTGCATTTCTCTGATGGCCAGTGATGATGAGCATTTTTTCATGTGTCTGTTGGCTGTATGAATGTCTTCCTTTGAGAAATGTCTGTTTACATCCTTTGCCCACTTTTTGATGTGGTTGTTTGTTTTTTTCTTGTAAATTTGTCTGAGTTCTTTGTAGGTTCTGGATATTAGCCCTTTGTCAGATGAGTAGATTGCAAATATTTTCTCCCATTCTGTAGGTTGCCTGTTCACTCTGATGGTAGTTTCTTTTGCTGTGCAGAAGCTCTTTAGTTTAATTAGATCCCATTTGTCGATTTTGGCTTTTGTTGCCATTGCTTTTGGTGTTTTAGACATGAAGTCCTTGCCCATGCCTATGTCCTGAATGGTATTACCTAGGCTTTCTTCTAGGGTTTTTATGGTATTATGTCTAACATTTAAGTCTCTAATCCATTTTGAATTAAATTTCATATAAGGAGCAAGGAAAGGATCCAGTTTCAGCTTTCTACTTATGGCTAGCCAATTTTCCCAGCACCATTTATTAAATAGGGAATCCTCTCCCCATTTCTTGTTTTTGTCAGGTTTGTCAAAAATCAGATGGCTGTAGATGTGTGGTATTATTTCTGAGGGCTCTGTTCTGTTCCATTGGTCTATGTCTCTGTTTTGGTACCAGTACCATGCTGTTTTGGTTACTGTAGCCTTGTAGTATAGTTTGAAGTCAGGTAGCGTGACGCCTCCAGCTTTGTCCTTTTGACTTAGGATTGTCTTGGTAATGCGAGCTCTTTTTTGGTTCCATATGAACTTTAAAGCAGTTTTTTCCAATTCTGTGAAGAAACTCATTGGTAGCTTGATGGGGATGGCATTGAATCTATAAATGACCTTGGGCAGCATGGTCATTTTCAGGATATTGATTCTTCCTATCCATGAGCATTATATGTTCTTCCATTTGTTCATGTCCTCTTTTATTTCACTGAGCAGTGGTTTGTAGTTCTCCTTGAAGAGGTCCTTTACATCCTTTGTAAGATGGATTCCTAGGTATTTTATTCTCTTTGAAGCTATTGTGAATGGGAGTTCATTCATGATTTGGCTCTCTGTCTGTTACTGGTGTATAAGAATGCTTGTGATTTTTGCACATTAATTTTGTATCTTGAGACTTTGCTGAAGTTTCTTATCAGCTTAAGAAGATTTTGCGCTGAGACAACAGGGTTTTCTAAATATACAATCATGTCATCTGCAAACAGGGACAATTTGCCTTCTTCTTTTCCTAACTGAATACCCTTGATTTCTTTCTCTTGCCTGATTGCCCTAGCCAGAACTTCCAACACTATGTTGAATAAGAGTGGTGAGAGAGGGCATCCCCGTCTTGTGCCAGTTTTCAAAGGGAATTTTTCCAGTTTTTGCCCATTCTGTATGATATTGGCTGTGGGTTTGTTATAAATAGCTCTTATTATGTTGAAATACATTCCATCAATACCGAATTTATTGAGTGTTTTTAGCATGAAGGGCTGTTGAATTTTGTCAAAGGCCTTTTCTGCATCTATTGAGATAATCATGTGGTTTTTGTCTTTGGTTCTGTTTATATGCTGGATTACATTTACTGATTTGCATATGTTGAACCAGCCTTGAATCCCAGGGATGAAGCCCACTTGATCATGGTGGATAAGCTTTTTGATGTGCTGTTGGATTCGGTTTGCCAGTATTTTATTGAGGATTTTTGCATCAATGTTCATCAGGGATATTGGTCTAAAATTCTCTTTTTTTGTTGTGTCTCTTCCAGGCTTTGGTATCAGGATGATGTTGGCCTCATAAAATGGGTTAGGGAGCATTCCCTCTTTTTCTATTGATTGGAATAGTTTCAGAAGGAATGGTACCAGCTCCTCCTTGTACCTCTGGTAGAATTCAGCTGTGAATCCATCTGGTCCTGGACTTTTTTTGGTTGGTAGGCTATTAATTATTGCCTCAATTTCGGAGCCTGCTATTGGTCTATTCAGGGATTCAGCTTCTTCCTGGTTTAGTCGTGGGCGAGTGTAAGTGTCCAGGAAATGATCCATTTCTTCTAGATTTTCTAGTTGATTTGCGTAGAGGTGTTTATAGTATTCTCTGATGGTAGTTTGTATTTCTGTGGGGTCAGTGGTGATATCCCCTTTATCATTTTTTTTTTTTTTGCGTCTATTTGATACTTCTCTTTTCTTCTTTATTAGTCTTGCTAGCGGTCTGTCGATTTTGTTGATCTTTACAAAAAACCAACTCCTGGATTCATTGATTTTTTGGGAGTTTTTTGTATCTCTATCTCCTTCAGTTCTGCTCTGATCTTAGTTATTTCTTGCCTTCTGCTAGCTTTTAAATGCATTTGCTCTTGCTTCTCTAGTTGTTTTAATTGTGAGGTGAGAGTGTCAATTTTAGATCTTTCCAGCTTTCTCTTGTGGGCATTGAGTGCTATAAATTTCCCTCTACACACTGCTTTAAATGTGTCCCAGAGATTCTGGTATGTTGTATCTTTGATCTCATTGGTTTCAAAGAACATCTTTATTTCTGCCTTCATTTCGTTATGAACCCAGTAGTCATTCAGGAGCAGGTTATTCAGTTTCCATGTAGTTGAGCGGTTGTGATTGAGTTTCTTAGTCCTGAGTTCTAGTTTGATTGCACTGTGGTCTGAGAGACAGTTTGTT